>NW_010387635.1:974209-1067513 GCF_000414095.1 Morus notabilis
TATATATATATATAATATAGAGAGAGAGTTCAACATTGTATAAAATTCCATTTTCTTAATTAGTTTGTCCTTTTCTTTTCAAAACCAAAAGACACATTGATGTTGGACTTAATTGAGATTCCTTATCACAGTTATACGTACTGCAAAGTGCAAACTGAATTTCAAAAGCAAGCTCTATAGGTGAGAGTGTGAATGTGAATTACAGCAGAATTAACTTATTTAGTCGCCATTCATAATTAACAAGGTCAATGACAAAAGCGTAATTTGTGTTTAATCAAGATACAAGAATTTACGAAGTCAATTGAGGTTTAATTCAGTTTGTGTTTAGTATATTTGTAGTACTTGTTTTTAATGTATCGAGTTTTGCGTTTAACAGTTTAAGTTCCATGGGATATTAAAAAATATATATATATTTGTCTAATTGAAATGGTGTTTTTTATTTTGATGAGCTCATTCAATATGAACAAAAGTCAAAACTTTTTTCTGAAGTAATTGAACTTGATTATTTTTCAGCCACTGAAAAATTGAGAATCAAAAGTACCACTTTTGACTTTTTTTTTTCTTTTTCTATTTGGAAATCGTCATTTCCTCTATAAAGGGTTAAGGGTGATCGTAATATTGTACACTTTCGAGCAGCTAATTATGTGATAAGAAAAACCACGTGAAAATAAAGAACTTTGTATTAAAATATTTTAGAGAGAACATAATCTCATGATATTTAGAAACACCAGGTATATTTATACCTATGGATTGTAAGTAATAGAGATTTTTATTACGCACAGCCCTTTAGCAATATGATCATTTAGAATTTGGAGTTTGACTGGCATCTTAGAGCATGTTTAGTGCACCGTATTGTATTGTATTGTATTATATTTATTATATCGTATAATATTGTATTACATTGTATAATTTTTAGACAATACGTGTTTGATTGGTGATATTATTAAACATTATATTGTTTTTACTATTGTAATCTATTTACATATTAGTTTGTAATAAGATAAAATTTAAGTCTAATCATAACCTAATTCAACTATAATCTCGACCGGAACCTAACATTTGGAGGAAATAAGGGAAAAAGTAGAGTTGCTACATAGGGTCTTTTTGAAAAATGGGGTCAAATTGTAATTTTCAAAAAATTAGGGGGCAAAAATATAATTTTGAAAAAGTTGAGGGGTCAAAACATAATTTTAAAAAGTATAGGAGTCAAAATATATTTTTTAAAAATTTAGGGATCAAAATGTAATTTTTAAAATATAAACTCCGGTCCTAAAACTTGACCCTAACGTTGGTCCTAAAATCCAACCCTGAGCATTGATATTTGTGAAATATTTTATATATTTTTAATATAGTATTTTAAGTTAAATTGCATGATACGGTCTAGTGCATAGGTTTTTACTGTTGTAATATATTTACGTATTAGTTTGTAATAAGATAAAATTTAAGCCTAATCATAACCTAATTCAACTATAATCTCGACCCGAACCTAACATTTGGAGGAAATAAGGGAGAAAGTAGAGTTGCTACATAGGGTCTTTTTGCAAACAAAAAAATGAAAAATGGGGTCAAATTGTAATTTTCAAAAAATTAGGGGACAAAAATATTATTTTAAAAAAATTGAGGGGTCAAAACATAATTTTAAAAAGTATAGGAGTCAAAATATATTTTTTTAAAATTTAGGGATCAAAATGTAATTTTTAAAATATAAACTCCGGTCCTAAAACTTGACCCTAACGTCGGTCCTAAAATCCAACCCTGAGCATTGATATTTGTGAAATATTTTATATAATTTTAATATAGTATTTTAAGTTAAATTGCATGATACGGTCTAGTGCATAAGTTTTTTTTCGTATTAGATATCACATTTCATATTATATTAATTTTAAATCTCGTATTAAATTATACAATGTATAAATGTAATTAAATATTATATTATTATTAAACAATACAATACAAAATGTTTATACAGTGTATCAAACGTACCCTTATGTATCTTTTTTGTGTCTACATTGTACTAAACATCATTGTCAGTACATAGCAATATATACATATATATATATATATATGGTTATATTTAATTAGTTATCATCGATTTGCAGGTTGATGTAATAAACAGGATCTTGACCGTGGCAACTGCATAATTAATAAGAGGACCTCACTATCTCCACAACGTCTCTGATCGTGATGGCTGATATAGTACTATATAGAAAAGAAGACTAACAAAAAATAAAATTAAAACAATGCATTAAACATTATTTTTAAAAAACTAATTATAAACTATGCTTTGGTTTGAGTTTTAAGCTAACACGCCTCTAATAAGCAATTAACTCTAGAGTGTCTTTTATATTTGTCCAATGAATATAAAAAACGACGGTCGATCCTTGAATTATAAAATAAAAATCGTGATGCGTTGATCTATGACCTTTATTTTTGTTATTATAGTTTTTTTTTTACAATTTTAGTCTTTAAGAATAAAATTATAAAGAATTATGTAATTTATCAAAAATAATCATGTGCTTATTGCATGTCGAAATTTTATGAAAATAATTACATTATGTACAAATGCTTTCTTCACCATTATTAAAAATCCTAAAAAACTATAACATTTTGAACTTATACTATTATCAGCGCAACAGGATATGATTCTTCTTGTTATTACTTATTAGAATATTCTGTTAATTAGTGTCCTGGGATCAAAACGATTAAAAAAACGTAAGTGCGGGTAAAAATCAACAAAAAGAAAATCGAAGACCAAAATGAGAAAATACTCATAGTTCAAAATCAAAATTCCATTCTTCTTGAAGGTTCTGACAACATTTATTTTTCATCATGATATATTGATAGATTTTAATACTAATTACCTAATGTTTTTTTTTTTTTTTTTTTGTCACTAGTATTACCTACTATTTTAAATTTGTGACCATGACATATATATTGAAGCTCTGCATTTGTTGGTGTCTAATATATTATATGAAAATCAAATAGAATGCATATAAATTTAATATAACAATGAAAATCTCGTAGTTAAAAAAATGCACACAATTCCCCTATTACTGTATGCATGGCCGAAAATTAATTTGTATACCACGACAAGACACTGTTATATACTATTAAGGTTCCGTTCATTTCACCGATTCGAGTTTTATTACAGGAAAAAGCTCTCAGAAACAGTCATATTTAACTTTTTTGCTACAATAAAAAAGCTCTCACATAAAGTTACATTTCAACTCGAATCAGCGAATTAAATGGGTTCTAAATTAACATTATTTATAGGAGAGTTCTATAGTAGAACCCTACCGATAAGACACTATTCTATACTATTAAATTATGTTAGAATTATAACAAATTAAGAAAAAATCATAACTTAGCTAAACTTAAAAAAAAAAAAAAAATTTACTGGTAGACAACCTACGGAGAGAATTCATCCAATTTATAGCCCGTCACCTATTTGAGAGAGAAAAAATCTCCCACAAAAATACACACACACATATACATATACATATACATATATATATATATATATATTATGGCTATATAGTGTATCGTTTTCTCAAAAATCAATGAGACAACTAGTCAGAAAGTTTAAAAGTTCTGCTAGTGGAGTTCCAATATTGAATATCCTATCTAAATTTATGATTCATACTGCATTTTCGTTCATTCCAACTAAAGATGACTAGATGCCCAGCCCTTCCCGTTACAAGAGGCCCACTACTCAGATTTGTTAGTGTTTGTTGGCCTTATTAAAATCGCAGGTCATCACACCCATGGAACTACAGTATTTTATGCTTTATTAGTACTATTATTAACACTCCAATGGATAATCTAATTATAAAAATTAATTTTCCGCAGAGCAACAGGCATTATTAGACTTTTTTAGCATTATTAGACTTTTTTAAGCAAATTAGGTTCCTGTGCAACTGCTCTTTGAGAATTCCGGAATAAAATATTAAGATTATTCCGGATCGTGGATCGTGGCTCGCTACAGTATTTTTTCTCATAAAAAACACACGTAAATTAAGAATAATTCTGAATCTATTAACCAAACGTCCTCTAAAGGCTTATAATTGTATTAAAAAAAATGACTAATAATTAAATAGGGTACCAAATTAAGGTCACCGAAAACAAGTGACCAACATTATGAGGATCACAATGTCATTACTCATCAACACATATAGACGAATCTCGCAATTTGAAGGGCAGAAAATATAGTGAAATAAGAATCATGGTTGGAGAATTTTATAAATTTATTGCATCGAAATTTTTAATGAAGTTGGATGGAAAAGAAGAGAAAAAATATAAATATTGCGTTGAAATTGGAAGACGAAGAGCCCGTTTGGTTCATGGATTAGAACCATGAGATTATAACTATTTTTTACTTATGTGTGTTTTTTGTGAGAGAAAATACTGTAGCAAACCATGAATAACAAGTTATATGAAAGTACAAGGGATGTGAATCATAGTATCATACATTATAAATATGAATAAAAGAAAAAAATTATTTTATTTATGATTATTGATAATACAATTATCAGATATTGTGTTCGTACATTTATATTGTTACATAACGGGAATTAGCAATTTTATTTTCTGCATCATATGACAAGAATCAGTAATTTTAGTTTATTTTTGTTATATGACAGATCTACTCAATTTTCATGGAGTGATCCATTAGAATTAGATAGCATGACAGTAAAAATAGAATTGCTGGCCTTAATTTCTTTGTTTGTTTTTTTTTTTTTTTTTTTTTTTTTTTTTTTTTTTTTAAAGAAAAAAAAAAAAAAAAAAAAAAAAAAAAAAAAAAAAAAAAAAAAAGAAGACGTTTTTTAGAAACTGTTTTGATAACCTGAATAGTTACAATTACATACAAAAATTGACACCCATAAAAATACTGAGCCCCAATTTGCTTCCTGTTATCATATGATCAATAAGAAACGAAAACATACAGAGAAAGTCAGAAATCCCTCCGTCAAAAAAGAAGAAAAGAAAACGGAGAGATTCTGAGATATTTTCTGCCGTAATTACGCAACAGAATTCTAGTAATAATAATTCCGCCATAAAGATTTTCCAAGCTTTTTGACTTTGGCGCAATTTCTTTCTTTCTTGTTTTGTTGAACATCGCCGGCGAAAGATGACCATGATCATATTTAACGGCTAAGATGGCTCGTGGAAGACCTTAATCAGTGACCTTCGAGAAGAGATCACTCGTAATATGTACACAAACACTAATAATCCAGTACTAATATCTGTTTCTCCGTGGTAATCTCAACCTTAATCTAGCTTAATTAGTGCAAATCAGAATCCGAAATCGGAAACCGCAAACCCTACCAGCACTGATCCGTCTCCCAATTCCGGCGAGTGAATCCGGAAAATCCGGTAGCGACGGTCAACGGCCGGCCATGGCGCCTCAAAAGCTTCCGATCGTAATCGGCTCGCTTCGCCGGATCAGAGAGCGTGGAGTATGCGGCGTGGATCTTCTTGAAGTCGTCGGCGGACGAGTCCTTCCGGTCGATAGCTGCCACGTCGGGGTGGCAAACCCTAGCCAGCCGCCGATACGCCGCCTTGATCTCCTGACACGTGGCGCCCCTTGGTATGCCGAGGATCTCGTACAGAGACGCCGCCATGAGTCTGCTAGGGTTGTCGATGTTCAGAAACGACGCCGTCGAGCTCTGGTTCTGCTTCTTCTGCTCCTGCTTCTCCGCCGTGGCGGCGCCACCGGCGAAGGCGCGCACGGTTCCGAACCGGGGGGACGGCGGAGATGGCGAAGGTCTGGGAGAGAGCGACGGCGAAGGTCTGGGAGAGAGCGACGGCGAAGATCTGGGAGAGAGCGACGGAGCCGTGAGGAATGACGCTGAGGAAGAGAGCATTGTACGGAAGCTTCCAAATGCGAGCGGTTATGGTGACGAGAAAAAAGAGTGGGGAGTATGGGGATTTATACTGTTGTGGTTGTGGGGGAAGGAATTGGGTTTGGGCTTGGGCTTTGTGGGCACAGTTTCGACCTTAACCATGGTTAAGTTGAAACCCGTGTGGGTTAACTCGAGAAACGCTTATCCAGTTGTTGCTGACTCGGCTAATGTACTCTATCCAATTTCTTCCCTCCTCTTCACACTTTTATGATTCACTATTAATGCACCAAAAATTCTGGTATTTTGGAGGAATATTTAGGGTATGAAAAATCAATCCTCGATATTGTGTTATTTTTTATTATTATATCACATAAAAATCATATTAAAAATCAAAATGCCCGAAAAAACCATATCAAAATTAAAAAATATAAAAAAATTACGAAATTGAATACAGATCTAAATATATGGAAGTACTGCATATAGTATCAATGGAGTATTTTCACATTTTAGCACAAAAGTCTCTTAATTTTAGATTCAATGGTCAGGCCGTGTTTTATTGTCAAAATTGCTTATTATTATTATTTTTAATTTACCAAGTTTTATTAAAATGTAAATAAAAAATATCCTATGGTATTATGTTGCTTTTGTAGGCATTATATTATAGGTAAGAATACTATCCACATTCCGAAAAAAAAAAAAAGAAAAAAAAAAGATACTATCTAAACGTACATTCTAAAGAAGAAAAAAGAAAAATTAGCTACACTTAATATATATATTTTTTGGTCAAACGTGAGAAGAAGAAAATTTAACTCTAAACCTCAATGTCACAGAGATATAATATATATATATATATATATACATATGTGTGTGTGTGAAATTACTAACCATGTCCATACTGAAAATTATTACTTATTCTATAATTGAGAAAAGACGCATATCAGGATCAGATAGAGAATAAATTGAGGAAACAAGCATTTTTAAAATGGGGCAGTGAATGAAATTTCTGTTTTCTCTTTATATATTTGTATTTTAGATGTACAATAATTTTTTTTTTTGGTCGGTGGAAACAAGTGTCATTGAGTTTATTACATATTTATTTGCGATTCTTCTGAACGCGACGAACAGTAACTTATCCAGATAATACAACAATAAAGTTATAAAAACTACTAAAGACTAATAACGCCATAATCTCCGGTCTTAAAATTCTGTACTAATTATATGGATCACATGGGAGCAGTTAGGAAGGGACTAATGCTATAGAAATACTAGGGACACTAACTTATGTATTGACACATGAGTTGTTATTTTTATACTGATAAGTGTTTAAAATATTGATACGCCAATTAATGAAAGAGATTACATATACCAATAAAAAAAATAACAATTCACATACAACATTAATTGGTATATAAAAATTAAAATTTAAGTTAATGTCCCTAATATTATTCTTATGTCAATTTTGCCCAACATGCTAGAGACATAAAAAAAAAAGAGACAAAATTTGCGAATTATTATTCTTTAATATATACTACTTTACATTATATTTGTGAACATCAAGTAAGTCATTTTTGTTTATGTTTCTTTTATCAATTAAAAAATACTAGTATTACTCAATCTATCACTCTTTATATTTACTATTTAATACGTGTATTCATATAAATGAGCGACCCTAAGGCCCTGTTTGTTTTTATTTTCATTTTTATTTTTCACGATTTTCGAAGTTAAAAAATGAAAACGTGTATCAGAAATGCGTTTGGTGTAAAAGTTTTTACAAAACAAAAATAAAAATATTTTTGTCATTTTTTGAAAATCTGAAAACGCAAAAAACTTGTTTTCATTTTCTCCTCGTTTTTCTTTTCTCTCTTCCGCCCACCAAAGACTCCTTTTCATGTACGACTCCACCTCGTACATGAACGCGTTCAGATCCTCCTCCTGGCCTTTGCAGATTAGGAAGAAGCGGTCGTCGACGAGGCGCTCGTGCTTGACGACCTCGCCGACGCAGCTGACGTCAGCGGTGCCAGAGACAACATCGGAGTAGATGACGCCGAAGCGGAGGTCAGTCTGGAGGAGAGTATGCATCATCATCCAGTACCGGAACTCAAAGATCTGCAATGGAAGGATCACTCCGGGGAAGAGGACGAGAGGGAGGGGAAAAAGCGAGAGCTAGACGACGTTGTCTGACTTCGGCGAGCCAGCGTAGTGCCGCTCGGAGAACGACAACGCCGAGCACCGGAGAGCATTGGGCTTACGGCGGTGGTGGCGGCAGCTGCGGCGGAGCGAGGATAGGAATATCTGGTCTGGGTTCGAGGGAGGGAAAAAAGCGGGAGCTCGACGACGTCCTATGCGACTGCGGCCTCTGCGACGACGATGTCCTCGACGATGTATATATATAATCATGTTTATTTAATATATTATTATTTAATATATTTAATAATATTATTTATTTAATATATTATTACATGTTTTTAAAAATTAAACCACTAAACGCAGTTTCATTTTTTTTTTAAATTGAAATCAATCTCTAAATAAAACTACCAAACGCATTTTTAAAAATAATTTTAAAATAAAAATAAAAATATTTTTATTTTTATATTCATACAAAAAATAAAATCATTTTAAAATTAATTCTTAACGCACCCTAAAATTTTTCTTACTAAAATTCAATTAATATTTAAATTGTTTGACTTTTCTCAAGTCCGGCTAGTTGGTTGTAATAATTTATTATTTTAATATCATCTGATGCTTAAAAACGCGCAATGCTAACGGAGACAGTACTCTTCAAGGACTATTCTTTTTAATGTCTTTTACCTTTTCAATTTTGCAAGAAACGGGTCCTCCTGACTTCATAATGATGGATCAAATGAATAAGAGTACAATACTTTAAATTTTTATGTATGTATAAAAAATAATAATTGCCTTTTGAAATACGAACTTTTCTATTTTCATCTCTTATGCTCATAACTTAATCAGACGTGTGGATATGTAGGATAAAGAGATTGGCATGCACGACTCGTCCTCTAATGACAAGGACAAATTAAGTTATTAAAAGTCTATTATGTTGATTTAATCAATAATGATAAGGCATAAGACTTTATACATTTAAATTAAGAGAGATTTTTTAGTACGCTTAACGTATCGGTAAGTCATGTTTTTTTAACCACTAAATTTGTATATTTTTTAATTTTTACGTGATTTTATGTAAATACAAAAGACATAAAACTTAACCTACTAATAATATGTTAACATACCGGAGAAGATTCTCTAAATTAATATTACATAAAAAAAAAAAAATTGAGATCATTACAACAAAGAGAATTAGGTTAATAGTCAACCCAAGAAAACAATGTACACAACATTTTTTTCCCTCTTTTCATTTTTTTTTTTTTTAGAAAAACGGTGCCGACTTATTGTTATTTTTTATTTTTGGTATTCATGCATCTCTTCTAGATAGAATTAACAAGCATCTTAGCTTAGCCCACGTTCAATGTCATATAATAGCCATTGGTTTGGCTGAAAGAGATGCGTGCAGCTTAAAACGACAACATAGAAGGCAACATCATAACAGTGTAAGAGTCCGTTTGATTCATGCATTAGAATCATAAGATTAGAACTATTTTTAATTTACGTGTGTTTTTTGTGAGAGAAAATACTGTAGCGAACCATGAATCATGATTCGAATTAGAGAACGAATCCTCCAACTAAACGGGCTCTAAATCTACTATCCATTTCATATATGCTGATACCAATTACCAATAGAAGGAAATATTGCTGTCATTTTTCAATTTGGCAATTGGGCACCTAAGTCTTTCCTATTTTTTGTCGACCTTAACAATATATCACCAAAAGGATAAATCCAAGAACATATATACCTGTATATATATGTGTATATTATATATATATATATATATGAATGAAAAAGACAAGAGAGATGAATTCTCATAAAACAATATGGCATATAATAGGGCAGGAGCAAGTTGATGAGGTAAGCCATGGCCCTCCCATATTGTAATTTGAAAGGCCAATTTTTCGGCTGTGAATTGATTTGGCTGATTGGAGCTTTGTAGCTCTAGGTGCAACCAAAGAGTCATATTGACAAGGACCTCAAAGTTTCTGGTCCGTTGAATATTTTATTCAAAGGAAAGATATGAAATAAATGAGGCAACAAAAAAAAAATGAAAAAATTGTTTGGTTGTCTTGATTATTTGAATCCTTCTAGTACGGTGTATCTTGTTGATATTGTATGGCATTCATTTCATCGATTCGAGTTTATAATTTTGCTATAGTAAAAAGTTCTCACATAAAGTCACATTTTAATTTGAATTAAAAACTTAAATCAACGAACTAAACAGGTCTTATATGTGTCTCGATGTTAGATCAGATGAAGTCAAAATTATATCATAATGAAACAATATCAAAATTGAACGAGATTGTATGAAAATTCATTAGTGCAAAACAACATACTAATAGTGATGAAATTTTTGTACCCTACAAAACAATTGTCTTGATTATTTTAATTTTCAGTACCCTGACATATTTTAGTGCATTTCCTTTTTGCATTTGCCCCCCAAAATATCTTCATTTGCTGAGACAACAAAGTGGTGCATCCAAATTGCAACGATTGAGTGTGTGGGTCAGGGCAACTAGCTACTAGCTAGGATCTTCCCTCTTCAGCCAAAACAAAATAAAAATAAAAATAACACCTTATCTTCTTAGAAAATTATGTGGTGGTTAAAGCATAAAAAAAGAAATGTTAAGAATAATATGAGTATTTCACAGAACTTGTTGACAATTCGACGGCTAAAATCTGTATCACCGGTAGGATTATTTTTTCATACTCTACACAAATTTCTTCTCCATCTTTGATATTCTGATCCTAAAATGGTATTTTTAGCTCTTCAGTGACTAATGCTACATTTAGAGCAAGGATTCGTATAATGATTCAGATCATAATTCGTGGTTCGTTACAATAATTTTTCTAACAAAAAAAAAAAATACATGTAAACTGAGAATGAATAAGTTCTAGGTTTCACCGATTTGAGTTTTCAGTTCTAGGTTTCTACAGTAAAAAACTCTCAAAAAATGTCACATTTAACTTTTTCTTTTACAGTAAAAAATTCTTAGAAAATGTCACATTTCAGTTCAAATTAAAATCTCAAATCCGCGAAGCGAATGAGGCTTAAAATAGTCTCCACATCACCATCTGGCCCCATTTCCTTCCGCAATGCTGGGTTCAGAATGAATGGTTTGCGTATCTCTGTAGGCTCCTTATTATCAAAATGATAGACAAGTTGGATAACTATCTATTGGTTCCTTTTATCATTTGACAAGTGACAATTTTGATTCAAGTGGCCTTGACTGACTTTTCACATCTTTGGATATCTTTCTTTGGTATGATAATAACCATATAATGTGTTAATGATAATGATGTTAAGACACCTTAGGGTTTACTTTGTAGAGCTTCTTTTCTTTGGCCACACGGCAACTCGTATTGACGTTATCCTTTTAACATAATTATCTTTGACGACAAAATATTTAACGAAATACAAGAAAAGGAGTAACATCATAGAATAGTGTTAAAACAAATTAACAAAAGTTTAAACAACATTCATATGTAAAATCATAATCAACCAAATTAAAACGGCAGGCATCCAAATCTCTAAAAATATCAATATCAAAACTAAAGTATGAGAAAGAAATGCATATCTTACGCTATCAATTTCAGATTGTATCTTGTTTCCGAAAAATACAAGCTAATAAATAATTTTCCCCGTACAAATGATATTTTATTTTTCATAAAGCTGTTTCCTCTCTTTTTTTTTTCTTTTTTTTTTTTTCCGAAAAACGGTTTTTTTTTTTTTTTTTTTTTACAACACTTATATATGTCTCAATAAAGACCTCAAGGTAATGAAAAGATATTTTCAAAACTGTTAAGATATCATTTGATATTACCAAAACTAATGATATTTTTTCTAATAATCGCAAAAATACAAGCTAAAATAACTTTTTTCTATTATTATTGAGATAAATTTTATAAATTTCTAGAAACTATGTCATTTGTGTCAGCATATGTGAAATTTTAAAATGCACGTGATGTATTCCTGATTTAAAATACATCTCTAAATTTACTCCCAACTTTGAAACACACTATTCTTGGACCAAATTGTTGAGTTATTACTTAATTTAAGGTTAGATATAATATTTAGGGTGTTAATGAATGCCCTTGCTCCATAATAAATTAATTGGGCGCCAATAAACATGTTATATATTCTAATTGAGGATCCCTAAATCTCCCAGGATCCTTTGGTCTAATAGCATGATGAATGAGGGCTTTGGGTACCATCCCACATATAATTTTTATTTCTTATTTAAAGGATGGCACATGGTATAACATGTTTTTTTTTTTTTTTTTCCTTCTAAAGGCTCTTGCGATCGACATGTTTTATTTTTATGTTTTATCAAAAAAAAAAAAAAAAGAAGTGCTTTCTTTAAAAAATAAAATAATCATAGGGATAGTATTAGAAAATGTCTCTAGTGTTCCTTCTTTTTTGAAAACACCAGTGTTCTATACTTATCAACCGTCGGATCTGTATTAATTTTTCAATCTGATTTGACTTTTGAACATATTTAATATAGATTTGACGGCAGATGTTGATGCTGAAATCTGACACAACACACCGTGTGGAAGCGCACGGTAACCAGACTCTGTTCTCTACCTCTTCTAGTCGGATCTATAACACTGTTCGGAACAGATCCTTAGCACTGTTATGCTTAGGTCCTAGCACTATTCAGGACGGATCCCTGGTACTGTCCTACTCGGGTTCTAGCATTGTTAGGAACAGATCTCTAGCGCTGTTCTGCCCGGGTTCTAGCACTATTCGGGACAAATCCTTTGCACTATTCAGAACGGATCCCTAGTACTATTCTGCTCGGGTCCTAACACTGTTCGGGACATATCCCTAGCACTATTCTGACCAGTAACGAAAAAGGAGATGGCCTCAGAGTGAGGGGGACACCGATGTGGTGTCTGCCAATGGCACTCTGACGCTCAAGTCAATGTTATGGTTAGGAGCAACAATTGAGTGGGCAGAGTTAGGTGTGGAAAAATGTTTGAACCTTTGTGAGCTAATGAGCTTGGTATTTATAAAGTATTTTCAGATCCAGATAGTGTCCGGATTCGACCCAGAACCTGGGAGTGGCCCAGGTGTAAAGCTGTACCGGTCAGATGACAAGTGTCGCGCCCTATAAGTGGAGGGAACCCCCCTTAGGATTGCAGAGGAGGTCACGTGGCAGTCAGTTGGCTAATTGGGAACTTATCCTGTTCTGCCAATCGGTGTCGATTAGGGCTCGAACCACGTGCTCAGTCGGCTCGAATCTAGTGTTCCGCCTGTTTGGGCAAGGTGCTCGCCCCGGTCTGTCTGTTCAGGTTGTTCGACATGGTTTGGCATGTCGCGCATCGATAGGTGGAGGGGAGCCTCCATTGGGATTGCAGAGAGGAGGTCACGAGTAGTCAGTTGGCTAATAGAGAACTTGTCCTGATTTGCCAGTCGGTGCCGATTAGTGCTCAGACCACGTGCTTGGTCAGCTCAGATCTAGTGTTTGGCTTGTTCGGACCAGGTGCTCGTTCTAGTCTACATGTTCAGGTTGTTCGGCCTACTTGGCCAGGTAGACATGTTTGGCATGTTCGGACCAGGTGCTCGGCTTATTCAGGTTGTTCTTCCTTGTTTGGCCTATTTGAACCAGGTGCTCAGCCTGTTCGGATTGTTCGGCCTATTCGGCATGTTCGGGCTGTTCAGCCTATTCGGCCTGTTCAGACCAGGTGCTCAGCCAGTTCGGGTTGTTCTTCCTTATCGGCCTACTTTGGCGGGGGCCTATTCTTCCGATGACCACCTCTCAACAGCTGATAAGTTAGAAACACTGATGTTCTAAAAAAATAAAAAATATCAGAGAAAGTTCTATAATATTAAACTAAAATTAATATTTTATTCCAAATCTTTTACGGGTAACAAATTATATTTTAACTTTTGAAAAGAGTTTCTCTCTTTTCCTATGCTACGCACAAATGATCACTCCGAGACCATCCGTGACGGTGAAACACCATCTTATCCAAATAATAGAAAAGACTTTTATTATTAATTTATTGAAATAATATTTTATTTGATTTATTCGTTATTGCTTTTCTGGGTTACGTTTTTTTTTTTTTTTTTTTTTTATTCCTTTTTTTTTTTTGATATTTTTTTTTTTGTATCACATACGACTAGCTCATGAGATTAAATTTTTTGCCTCTTTGGTCCACCACCTTATAGTCTAGCTGTTAAGATAAAGACTAATCAAGATGGCAAACTGTTTACAAATCACAAAGGAAGGTTCACTTGTCCCATTTTTAAAAAATTAACACACATATATATATATATATATATATTACTATTATATGTTTCGTGTCGTTTTACAAATGTACTAACTTTCAATGAGAAAACAGTGTACATGCATGCCAGTCACATCTATAATTATTACCAAATAAATCCAGGACCTATTTAAATTGATAATTTTTTATTTTAGTATTTAAAATTCAAAATTTTGGTGAGAAAAATATTTTAGTAAAATTAAAATTGTGAGTTTATATATGAAACAAACAGGTAATGAGATTTTTAGGCCCTTAAGAGAACATGTATTGCTTGCAAATAAAGCTAGTGACTAATAATCTAATATATATATATATATATATGGATATACATATATACCGAAATTGTTTAACTTTCAAGTTAAACAATCACGAGACACGAGCCAAGATTGTTCCCACTTTGAAATTCTGATTGCTCGCTTCTGATCCAGAAAGAACCAAGTCATTAGAAGGTTCTGTCCAGATTAAAAATAGATTATAGATCTTTATGAATTGTGTCAAGTCAATAGATTCTAGAGCTTCACATGTTTCCAGAACCAAGTCATTAGAAGGTTCTGTCCAGATTAAAAATAGATTATAGATCTTTATGAATTGTGTCAAGTCAATAGATTCTAGAGCTTCACATGTTTCCAGAACCAAGTCATTAGAAGGTTCTGTACAGATTAAAAATAGATTATAGATCTTTATGAATTGTGCCGAGTCAATAGATTCTAGAGTTTCACATGTTTCCATTCAAAAACTAATTTTTAAATAACCAAGGATTATAACTGAAACTTCAAGCAAAAAAAGAAAGAAAGAAAGAAAAAAAGGATTCCCATTGAAACTCGGGAATATTTCTAAAGGGATGAGCAACTAGAGGTACTCGATGGAAGGAATATCACCGATAGGTGAGCAAATCCAGTTGAAATTACCAAAAGTAAACAAAGTTTTTTTTTTTTTTTTTTTTTTTAATAATTACACGATTTACAGGATGTGGTAATCAACTTATCAGCATTGCACCATCTAGAAGATCGAGAAAAAAAATAAAAATAAAAGCTTGACATCACTCAACAAAAAATTTGGCAGAAATGATTCCCGTCATTATTTTCCTCGTGATTTTGAAGCAGCCCATTTGAAATAACCACAATTTGCTTCGGGATTAGATGCAGGTCCCTGCAAGGAAGAAAAAAAACTATAAAGTAAGCCTCTTGTTAGTTCAAGTAGGATTTGGCTCTTCTTCTAAAGTTTTGACATAAACAATTCTTTGCGCTTGAAAATTGTACTATACCGATAAATCATCATAATGTTGCGTTAAATTGTCATTTTTTTTAATCTGACATAATTATAGATTGATCTACACTTAAAACTATACCTAAATTTAATTCTGATGATCAAAAATTCTATCCTGCCGGTAAAGTATTTTTTCATGCCCTACCACAATACATTTTTTTTTTTTTTTTTTTTTTGGGGGGAATCCCGTTACTTGCAGAAAGCATCATTGTATTTTCACCCCATTTTCCATTATATTTAGTAATGCACAAATTTTAGAAATTCCATGTTTTTCTTCAACAATGGAAAGACAAAATTGCACAAGAATCTTCAGGCTTAATTGATTATCAAATGTGTAGAATACCTCAGCACGTGCACAGACGTAAAATCGGCGACCAAAATTCAGACCTTGTTTCTTCACAACTCGAGCAACACAAGCTTCTTTATGGCCCTTGCAAAGGGGTATGCTATTCTGCATCATCTGCTGTATCCTTTGCCACTCCATTAAAGCAACAGTATTCTTCTCTGAAGAACAGTTCTTCACTTCATCCTGATCCCAAGTTGATGCACTAGAGTTGAAGTCACACTGATTAGGACCATCCCGTTGATTGATGTTCTCACTTTGATCCTCCCCAATAGGAGGATCATTTGACTGATGACTAGGCTCAACGAAATCAGCCCGACTCGCTGAAGTATCTATTTCATTATCGATACTATTGCTAAGGATTGTACTTTTCTGGAAAAATGACTTCAGTGTGAGTTGGGACCATTGGTTTTTCTTTGCCTTTTTCTTTGTTGTGGCGGTGCAGGCACCAACCAGACAACTTGAGGTTTCACAAGAAACTTCGTTGCCTGAACCCAAGTCCATATCTTCTCTTGAAATTAGAACTTCGGACTCTTGGCTTGAAAAAGAGCAAGGATTGGCAGGAGGCACACCAGGTAAACTGCATTGGTCAAAGGCTCTCTTCTCTCTATTAGTGCAACCTTCTAAAGTGATATCTCCATCTGGAGATGAACTTGACACTTCATAGGAGGACTTAATTTGTTTGGAAACTTGTCTTCTCATCAATGTTGAGACTGCACAAGGCCAAGGGCTTAGTCCATTTGGAGTGTTGTAAAAAATCAAGCAGCAGACCGGAAGAGGCACTTATAACTATATGAATTGGACAGATAAAAACAAACAAGAGTGTCATATTGAAAACAACGATATCTGTAATAATACCAAGAGTTTGCTGGACACCATAAACCATAGGGATGTATCTGCAAGATAAAGACGGCGTGTTGTGTGGGGGGACGCTAGGAATTTGCCGTAAACTTGTATAAACAGGAGCATGATCAGAACCTTCAAGCTTGATGCGCTGTCCTCCTTTCCACCTATCCATGAGGAAGAAAAAAAATTATATCCTTGCAAGATGTAGCATCAACATCTAAATAAATGCCACAATGCAAACTAGGGGTGGGAATTCTAACTCTGGACCTCAATATTAAAGGAAGTGGTATGGATTTACCGCTAAGTTATGCCAATATGTCACACTCATTAACATGCATAATTACTGTACCTTGGTGTGTTTCCAGGTTTCCACCGTTTATATTGTGTCAATATGTCACACTCCTCAACATGGCAAGTGAAGAAGCTGTGATCTTTCTGGTCCTGCTCTTGGTGCAAGCATGATCCAGCACATAGAATGTGGTCAATTCTTGTCCCATAATTAAATTCTTCAGCACCTGTATTTTGCGGCCAGCATGTGTATGCATCCCTTCTGCAACGAGGAAAAAACAATCACGCTTTCAAAGTCATTCAATTTTACAAGGACAGAACTTGAAATTATCATGGGATCAACAAGGCCATAAAGAACTATAATAGAAGCTTTATACCTATCGGGATGTTTTGCTCTGAAAACATCAAAGAAAGCGCCTCCATTGTCCACTAACATTGATCTAAACCATCGTCTAAACCTACAATCAATATCAAAATATTCAGAATTAGCCTCCTCTGTCAAACAGTTGTAAAAGAGAGTTCAAAACGTAACCGCAGCCAACTGCAAAGTAACTGTGGCAGTGGCTTACTCATTATTTTCAAAATCTGGTCCTGCATCGCAACGATCTAAACTAGTGGGTGCAATGTTAAGGTCACCAACAACAAATACCCTCCTTCCTTGACGCAGCAAAGACTCCCATCTTTTCTACAGAAAGAGTAACACGTATCATCAAACAAATATAAAAACCACAAGTTCATTTTGGTTAAACTAGTTAAAATAGATTTCAACTGCTTGTGATTAAAATTAAACTACCACTAATAATAAGAATAAGAATGTTCAAGGTGCAGCAATCAGTTTCCATATAAAAGTACACCGGTAATGCTTCTGATAGGAATAACACATGAAGAATCAAATTCATAAAGATCTTCACGAACAGAAAAATGGTAACTTAATCTTGGAATCAAGAATATCCAAACAATAAAGGGCAAATTGGAAAATGACAAAGAAGGTAGCTTAAAGCTTTCCATATTCAAAACCTAGAACAATTATTCACCTTAATTATTCTCGTCACTCGTCAGATGCAAAACATAGATGAAAATGTCGGCATTACAAAAAACGGAAAATACCAAGCAGAACTATGGTTGAATAAGGTCTATACCAACGGATGTCGACATTCCATTGCAAAGAAAATATTTTTTCCCTCGTTAGTTGTTAGCTGAGAATCTAAATAAATGAATGACAAGGCCATAAATCATAAAATGAATTCTACTACACAACAGAACAAAAATTTACGCAGACATTATGTTTAATGCAAAAAGAACAATTTTCATACCTGCATTATCTTAAAGAATTTGAGCTTAAACTCAATCCTTTCCAAATCATCGGATTCCGCTCGAGGCCCGTACAAATTGAACAGAACTGGCCAAAATCCCAACATGAATTCCACCTTTCCACGCCATAATCAGACGCAAAAACCAAATCTTTAAAAACACACATTATAAACCAAACCCTAAGCTTCCAATTCCCAAACGTCAGGTTAAAACTAAACTGAACTCACCAAAATGAGTGTGATCAGTCACAACGCACCGTCCCTCGCAATCAACCCTAAGAAGCTCATCTCTCTCGAACTCCTCAAGCCCCGGCGCAACCGCAGGCGAACTCTCGAGAACTCCGGTGAATCCCTCCGCCGCCGCCGCCGGCAGCGCCGCCTCCGCGCTCGAGAACGCAGATTTCACGCGGCAAAAGGTAGCGACGCCTGAGAATCGACAAAAACAAGAACGGAAATTGAGAGATTATAGAGAAATCAAGAACGAATCGGAGAATTTCCGGTTGAGGCTTTGGACGAACGAACACCTTACCGGAATATCCGGCGCGGCGGCCGCGGTCGGAGGCGCATGAGCAGGAGAAGAAGGACTCGTATCCGGCCGCCGAGACGATATCGGCGGGGGGGGCCCGGGGGGGGGGGGGCCTGGTACCGGGCCGCCGAGACGATATCGGCGGTGAGCTCCTGGCGGCGAAGCTTGGTCTCCTGAAAGCAGATGACGTCAGCGTCGAAGGAATCGAGGAGTTTGAGGAGAGAGCCGTGCTGCGAGATGCGTGGTCTCAGGCCGTTCACGTTGTACGTCACGATCTTCATTTTTTTTTTGTTTCTTTTGCCGGCAATGCGAAAGGAGAAGCATTAAGGCGGGGAGACAAGTCTGAAGTGCAAACCACCGAGTTTGCAATGCAAGTAGGGAGATATGTCGTTTTTGTTTTCTTGGCTGGTTAACAAACGACATGTCGTTCTTATAACCGTATAGAAAACACAAATGGCTAGTCACTAGTGTGAAATGCATTCTCCAACACGTGCATTTAGTTAGTGTATTCGTATCATGATTTAAATCATAGTTTATAATTTGATATAATATTTTCTCTCACAAAAACCCACATAAATTAAGAATGGTTCTGAATCATAATTCTGAATGGTGCTGTGGACTTTGACATGTTATCTAACATGAGAAGTCTCGTTTACTTGGACCTAAGCTATATTAAGTTATCGTTGCTTTTTGACCAAAGAAGTATGAATGCAACAACTTCGAAATTCATGGGTATGGGATTAGCTTCTTGCGACTTGAGCAACCTGAAGCCCTAGATCTTAAAAGTCGTGTCTAGCTACGTTAGTCTAAGTAATTCTTGATCTATCCATCGCTCTCTTAATACTAGGTATTTAGATGTTCTCCCAAGCATGAATATGTGCATCTAACGATCTACGTTGTACATGTCCGTGCCACCTCAGACGGTTTTCCTGCACCTTATCTTCTATTGGTGTTACACCTACTTTATTACGAATAACTTCATTCCGTATGCGATACATCCTTGTATAGCCACTCATCCATCTTAACATACGCATTTTCGTCACACTCATCTTATATATTTGTTGTCTCTTGATGGCCCAACATTCACTACTATATAACACAGTTGGGCGAATTGCTGTCCTACAGAATTTTCCTTTCAACTTAGTACTTTTGATAATTCCTCTTTTGAGGGTAATCCAGGTCTCTGTGGGATTCCGTTATCCAACAAGTGTAGAGATTCCAAGGCCTTGCCACTACCACCTTCAATTGTTGAAGAAGATGATAATTCGGAGTCCTCGATTGAACTGGATTGGAAATTTATTTTGGCTAGATGTGTATGCGGGTTTGTCGTTGGAGTTGATCTCGGCGACATGGCGATCACAAAGAGGCGGGGGCGATTTCTCAAGGCTTTCAGAAGAGTTCCTCAGAGGATGGAGATTAGGCAACGTTGAAATTGAGCTTACCATGTTATTTGTCCCTGCTCTACTTATTTTCTTTCAATTACACACTCGGTTTTGCCTTGTTTGGTGTGTGTTTAATTCCTTTATATAATGCCATTTATCAGCGATGGTTTGTCTATGACTATACGTGTGTTTCTTTTAGCGACTTTTCCGACATTGAAACTAACAAGTTTTACCTTTTGTCAAATCTCAACTTCTTTCTTATAATGTAGAAGTCTTGTCGGAACTTTCATATGAGATCGGCCTGCTTTCTTGTGAAAGGAGTCATGTGTATTTTTGTTATATATCATCTACTGCTCATTTATATTCATATTTTTTTTTAAGTTCTTTTTCGAGCAGTGCAGCAGTATGTTTTTAATGGTAACAGTATTGACTTCTAAAAACAAATTAATTATCACCACCTTTTTCATGTGATAATGTAAAATGTAGAGGCCTTGTTAATCTTAAAAATTTATTTTGCTAATAATAAGAATTGGGATAGCCCATGGTTTTTTCAAAAAAAAAAAAAAGTAAAAGAGACTCTTCTTACGTGGTTGATTATTTATTGCAGAAGAAGGTTGTTGCTCCTTGGAGAATTCAACAAAAGTGGTGGGCAACTTTCTGCAAACTTTTCATTTCAGCGATTCGAGTTTTATTATAGTAAAATGCTCTCATAAACAGTCACATTTAACTTTTTTATTAAAGTAAAAAATTCTCACATAAAATCACGTCTAAACTCGAATTAAAAACATAGTTGGTTTCCCATATCTTTAGAGATGGTAATCTATTGGATTGGTCGTCTTTCAACTGAAGCAATTCAATTGGGCGTTGCAAATTGTTGGCATACTTCTGCAGATATTTACTGGATTTCATCTTTAGAGATATGGCTTTCTTGCCGAATAATAGGTTTCAACGACCAGAGAGAATCTAATGTAATGAATTCCATCAGGATCATGCACTCTTTTTATCCTGTTCAGTTTTTAACGAGGCCTTTCTTTCTACAAGAGCAGATCCAATAATGATGGTTGTTTCTCTCCTTAAGCTTGGTCTAGTACGTGTGATGTTTGTTTGCCCATTTTCATCTTTTTAGCTCTTTTAGTTGTATTCGATCCTTTTGTAATTTCCGTTTGTTATCTTTTTAGCTCTTTTAGTTGTATCTTATCTGTTAGAAAAATAGCATAAAAAAAATGGAAACTAACAAGTATATTGAAATAGACAATCGCAATAAACAAATACAGTTGCAGATCACAACAACAAAATATTAAAAAAAAAAAAGAGCAATAACAGAGATTGGAAGCACGTAGTTACACGGTGTCCTTAAAATAGATTCGCCCCTCACCGTCGGTGTTTAAGGAGTTCCGGCGTCTGTCTTTCAGGATTCAACGGTCAACAAGAAGCAACAGTGCACAACGAAACTTCTTTGGCAAACTTGAATAGTGCCCAAACTCTATCACACTGAGCGCCTAGACTAGAAGAAATTTTTCTGAGATATTCTGAGAATTTCTTGGTGTACAAAAACAATGGAAGGGATGCCAATTTATAGCACTCGGAGGAGACCATTGGAGGTCATGGTTGCTTCATATATTAGGAATCCAACGTCATTTAATCTGAGGCATTACTCCTCCGCTGTTACAGAAGCCAAACAGCCACTGTTGAACTGGAAAAATAAAGCAGCAAAACCAAGGCCGCGCGGGGCCGGTCTTTCGAAGAAACATTCATGCCCGCAGGACGTGCACGAGTCCTTTGAATCGTCCCCAAATTTTGATCTGGGATTTGCACCCCCTGCGCGCGCGTGAGAGAGCATCTTTGCTTACTAGATCACACAACAACAAATGTGTAATCTTATTTAAGCACCATAGGACTCTAATTCATTTCCCATATTGGACAAGGATTTTTCCTCTAACTTTTCAGCTCATAGGGTGCACTTTGAACATCAATTTTTCATTCACCTAAGCGTTGACTTTAAGTGTTGAGGGACGTGAAAAAATCCCTTAAGACCGTTAGGTATTTAGAGGGGACGGTACGTATAAATAATGAGTATAAGACCCGACTATGCCGGGATCCTGCGAGATGGACTCTTTAAAGAGTTGAGACATTACATATTTAAATCACCATAATTCAAACTAAATTTTATAATCTGAATGCGAACCAAACAAGACCCTAATAACCCTATTTCTAATCATTAATTTCGTTTTCATGTCACGTTATCTCAAAATACAATGCTTTTCTTTAGTAAGTTTTCGTTAAAAAGGAAGAAAAAAAAAACGTCACATCCTTTCTCTTTTACTAAGAAAAGCACGTGTGATGAAAATTTTTAACATCTCAATTTAAATGTAACACAAATCTTTTAATTTTTTAACTTTTAATCGCTTAAATCTAGTAAAAAATTTGAATAAATTTAGAAAAATAAACTACATTGTAATAATTTTACAAGTTTAAGGAGTTAATTGTCAGAATTAAAAATTTGAGCAATTTACTAAAATACGATAAGTTCAAAAGGCAATTGTGATAAAAACCCCTCCTAAAATTAGACGACTTTAGAAAATTGACCCTTGTTTACCACATTTCTTAATAAATGGCCAAAGTTTTTATTTTTTATACATATGACCGAACCTTTTTATTTTAGTAAAGTGGTCTTTCTTTCGTAGTTAATCAATGATTGACCGACAATTAATCAATAATTGACCTATCCGTTATTATAATTTATAATAATTTATCATTAATAAATATGTAATTTATTGATTAAAATTGATTAATTAATAATTAATTTTGACTAATTATTAACTAATACTTATTAATAATGAAAAATCATCGTGTTAATTAGTGATAAACTTAAATCAATTAGTGATTGACCGTTAGTCCTATTAATTAATAAAAAACAGTTATTTTACTAATTTTATAAAACTTGTGTTAATTTAAAAAAAAAAACCTTAAAAAGGATTATTTTCCTCTATATCCATTTTTCTAATTTTTCTTTTTTTTTAAAAAAAGTTTCAAAATGTCACTGTTTAAAAAACGACACATATTAACTGCCGAACATTGATCACCGGGTGAAATTCCACTCTTACCCACTGGACTTAACAATAATTGCGGGTCCAGCAGTTCATTGAATCATCTTCCCCACCCACAGCCCCATCAATTCTCCCCGTGCTGGCTCCCTCTACTCTCTCGTACCAAATCTAAAAACTTTAGAAAAATCAAAAGCTATTTGATGTCGTTTTTTCGTTTTGGCCAAAAATTCTCTAACAATTTCCGTGAAGCCTAAAAGCGAAAGTAAAAAGCCCTATCTTTGGACAAAGAAGAGAGTTTAATGTGAGAGTGGAAATGGAAAGATGGCAATCCGACGATTTCTCTCCAGCTTCAGCCTCGTCTCCTTCTCACCCCAACTCCACTCGCTCCAACTCTGATTCCAGGTTTTTTTTTTCTTATTTTTTTGGGTTAATACTTTGCTCTCTCTCTCTTTTATTGCCCTTTTTTTTGTTCTAGTTTTTTAGCCTTATTTCGACTGCGAAATTGTCTTAAAAAGGGATTTTGAGTTTGCTCTGTCTTCCCTTTTAATTTTGCATAATTTGATCCTCTTTTGGTGGTTTTTTTAATAGACAAAGGACGGATGTGGAGGGGGATCCCATTGCTGCAAGAAAAGTTCAGAAGGCGGACCGCGAAAAGTTGAGGAGAGATCGACTGAACGAGCACTTTCTTGAGTTGGGAAACGCATTAGGTATGGTAGACTGCTTTCTTGTTAATTATGATGAAGGAGCATTGTAATAGCCTGCATTAGCCGTTTTGTATAGTAATTAGTGAATATAGTCCATACAAATTTTATAATAATTAATTTAGAAAGCCAAGAATTCTCCTGCATACTAAGGGCCCTTTTAGTATATGGGTTTAAACCACTTGATTATGAATTTTGAAATTTAAACTTTTTGTGCAAAAAAAAAAAAAAAAAAACTGTAGCAGAATTAAAATTATGGATTTAAAATTATGAATTAAAAAAAAAAAAACTGTACCGATCTGAAAAAAAAAAAAAAAAAAAAAAAATTGATTGGTTGTAGTGTAATTAAAGAGCTGCTCTTCCATGTGGTGGCTATGGAGGTGGAAGTTGCCGTTGTATAGGTTAGGGGGGCTGAGAAGCTGTTGCTTGCTGTCTGCTTCATGAGCTTTCATTGCCCCGTTCTGTAACTTCTTTTCTTTGTCCATCCACAAGGATCTAAAAAAATAGAGAAATGAAGGGGTAGCTATCTAGCGGGAGTCATTTTAGTTGTATTACCTTCTAGTGACTATTTCTTGTAGTGCCGGTCAAGTCCTTGGTACTTGGACAGTCACACTGTTAATTTTGAAATGCAGATCCTGATAGACCGAAGAATGACAAGGCAACCATACTCACAGACTCGATTCAAATGCTGAAGGAGTTAACTGCTCAAGTCGACAAACTCAAGGCAGAGTACACCGCGCTTTCTGAAGAATCACGCGAGGTGAAATTCTCCTTATGCATTGTACTCATGGTTGCGAGTACTATCATTTGTCAATGTCATCAATTATTGTTTACTACACACAGCTGACGCAGGAGAAAAATGAGCTAAGAGAAGAGAAGGCATCTTTAAAATCCGATATAGAAAACCTCAACGCTCAGTATCAACAAAGAGTGAGGGTTATGTTCCCGTGGACTGCCATTGATCCTTCTTCTGTTGTTATGGGCCCGCCTTATACGTATCCGATGCCTGTACCCATTCCTCCAGGTCCAATTCCATTCCACCCGTCATCACAGCCGTTTTCGTTCTTTGGAGGTCAAAATCCTGGTCCTATTCCCAATCCTTGTCCTGCATTTGTCCCATACCCGACTCCTGCCAACCCTGCCAACCCTGCTGTGGAACAACCAGCATCTCAGTATGCGTCTACTTCCCACATTTCGGGCAAACAAGATTTGAAAAGCAAAGATCAGCAAAGGGGCAGCAGTGTGGAAAGATGTGACGGTTCCAATGACGTAGCAACAGATCTTGAACTCAAGATGCCAGGATCGTCCGCGCAACAGGTTTGTTTTAGAGTTATTGACAATAGTTGGCAATTGAATATTGTAGCTTGACTTAATGGGTCTTTTTTTTTTTTTTTTTTTGCAGGACTCGTCTTCTTCCGGAGGTAGGAAGGGCAAGCAATCACAGAGGGAGGAAAGGACAACTACAGACGGAAGCTTGTCGAGTAGGTATTCATCTCAAGTTCATCAGGATAGCTCCTCCAACAGTGTGAGTGACGTCCCAAAGTCTTGACAACCGAAGATATTCTAATTTTCTTTGCTACTGATTGAATCAAAGCATGAGCTGCAACACCCAATATGATGTTGAAATTATCTGAATCTGTTCTAACCCAATTTCCAGTAGGTTGGATTCTCTCATTCAACTGACATATCTAGATTTCTCTGATATTCGTCCAGGATAGCATGAAAAAACATGCTTTAACTTGTCAAGTTCATGTATGCTCAAGAACCACCTACTGGTTGGTTATTTTTGTAAATTATCTGTATAATGTAGTTACTGGTCTAGCTGTATATTCCACTTCCAGCTATGATTTATAAAAAAGAACCATCAATTTGGCAATTTGCGTTTGCATTCTTTATATCACCTTTATGTGTGAAAAGAATCTCAACCAACAAAAGGAAATGGTTTTTTTTTATCACTAATGGATATTGCTCGCTTGAAAAGAAAAAGTAGAAATTGCTTTACTTTTATCAGTGCCTTGTACCTTTTCACCTACAACCTGAAGCAAGTTAAAAGTCGCCGGAGCACAATAAAATTTCAAAGAGCAACCACACGGCTGTAGATGAAATGCACCACATTTTCACTATAAATTTATTTATGTCACACATTACAATTTGTAGGGCACCAACACTCCCCAAGGATATACACTAGTTTTAACCACAACACCTGGAGCCATCTTCTGCGCAGATTCATCCAAAACCAACTCCGATAGAACAACAATGATTCGATCTGCAAATCACAAACACAATCTAATGCAAATCCCATTACTCGAATTGATTTGGAAGTAGATAAAATTAAGGAAAATGGAACCCCACCTTTCTTACTATCTCTCTTTCTGACGCTAATATTTTCAAAAATGTAGTTTCTGAGTCTATAACTTTCGAGTGTTACGTGGACCAGAAGACGGGCTAGCAACATTTCGTGAACTAATGCTTGCAGTTCTGAGAAGCCTACGGAATTCCGCTAAGCTTATCTTCCCATCTTTGTCGATATCAGCCTCCTCAAGAAGGGGGTCAATGGAGCCTCTTAAGCCCGTGTGCTGCAAAAGAAGTGATGAAACCTCAGGGCCAACAACAGCAATATTATGAAAACAAATAACTAGAAATCATAAGAATGAAAAAAAAAAATGCTCCAAGTAAAAGCACTGACCAATCTGAGTTCCTCTGGTGTTATAAATCCGTCTTTATCTATATCAAACTTTTGAAAAGCTGCATGTGAGCGTTGTTGCCACTTGTCAGAGTCATGTTCTTCCAATTGATGGACGTGAAGCGTGGCTGCGACGAACTCGGAGAAATCCACAAGCCCATCGGTGTTGCAGTCAATCTGAATCAAACATATAAAACAAGGACAATGCAGTTACCCACGACAGAAAGGAAGCAGTATTCATTGACATAGTTCCAGTGTTTAGAAGGAGGGCGTTCAAAAAGTAGGTCATATGAAAGAAATAATCGAGTCATCTCATATGCGCAAGATTAATACTACCCTTTCAGGTCCTAAATTACACAAAGCTTTGCAGTATACTTGTATTGAAAAAAAAAAAAAAAAAAGAAAGAAAAAGAAGAAGAGCGGGGGGGTTGGAAGACCTACAGCTTGCAGTATCTCTAGAACACCTGACTCTTTCAGTTTCCAGGGAAGATCTTTTGCAAGGGCCTGCAATAGGAACATATTTGTTAGTACAGAAACAAGAAACTGTATGATGACTGACTGGTGCACATAAATTATAGAGAACCGAGAATAAAACCAGGAAGAGAAATACATGTCTCATTTCTTCAAGACTAATAGAGCCGTTTTTATCCACATCAATTGCGTCGAATTGATCTCTGAGGTCAGCAAGCTCCTCTTCGTCAAGTGTGCTTGCCAATGCCTGCAAGACCATCAAAATGAAATGGATTATTGAAAAACCCTTTCTTCTTTTCATGAACCTCCAGCTACAGAAATCACCTTACCCTTAAAGCAAACTGTTTCAAACGACTGTACTTCACAAACTGACGCATGTTATTCAGAACAGATATATCGATCGGGATCTCTGATGCACTTCCTCCTTCTCTAACCCAAGGGTGTGCTGGAAAGTAAAAACAAATAATAAAAGTTAAGCCAGACAACAATCTCAATTAAAGCTCTCGCTAGAAAAGATTAGGGAATACGACATGAAAAACCAATAAGGAAAACCCAGGACATCCCTTTTAATATCCTTAATCAAAGGTCCAAAAGCATTTATAAACAAAGAGAAACAATCAGCATCCATTTTACCAAGGTAAGAATAAAGAATATGCAAACTTACACAAGGCCTGAGAAGCAGTTAGTCTTGCCCTGGGATCTTTTACCAGCAATTTCTTCACAAAATCTTTAGCACTGTTACTTATGCTTGACCAAGGCTTGCGACGAAAATCAGGCTTGTTCCTTAAGACCTGGAAAACATGAAAACCAGTAACATAAGTATACTAGAGGGAGGGAAAAACGGAGGGGAAAAAGAAAAGGACAGTAACAGAATAAAGGAGCCAAAAAAAAAAAGGCTGAAAGTTATTTGCTGTGATTAGCTGCAAAGGAGTTTCAAGCCACAAAAAGAAACATGTCATGGGTAAGGTACTTCGGGAAAAGAAAAGACCGCAAGGAAAGTGAATCTAAGCGTCTAGTTCTCCTTTTGTCATGGAAATTGGAGATTTGGCTTAAAAAGTGACAAAGCTCTTCAAAATAGGTAAAAATTTGTTGGAATGAAGATTGGTTATTGACATAATGACATGATACACATGGTGCATACTGCGTACATGAATATTCAAAAAGCGCAAATTTCTACCAAATTAAAAGAAATAACAAATATACAAGGATTGATCGAAAGAAACATGCGTGGAAATTAGGAATGTACTAGCACCTCCTTAAATATACCATCTTCAGTCTTATCCCAGAAGGGGCGCCTTCCACAAAGTAAAATATAGGTAATCACACCAATACTCCAGACATCAGATTCAGGCCCTGACTTGCGTTTCAATACTTCTGGAGCAACGTAATAAGCACTGCCCACAATATCGTGGAACTTCTTTCCTGCATACCATTTATAAAAAATATAACTTACATGGCCAGAAACTCCAGCTACAAGGTGGAATATGGAAGACCCCAACGAAAGTGTCGCCAGTAGTATAAGCACTAAGCATTGACATAATTACAGCTCCAAAATGACAGAAAAGGGAGGAAAAGCTAGATATCTCATGCAGTCCTTGCAATAGGAATATACTCACCTGGTTTAATGAAATCTGACAAACCAAAATCTGTGGCTTTCAAAGGCGAGTCCTCTCTGGTTGATTTGAAAAGAAAATTCTATGGTAAAGGAAGAAAAAGTAAGGGAACCCATTAAGCAAAAAGAACTGGTTACAGTTGAACGAGCTACTTGTGCTAGTAAGTGTGGCCATACCTCTGGTTTCATGTCACGGTGTACTAAACCGTGTAAATGACACTGGGCTGCAACCTTAAGCATCTGACGTACAACTACTGCTGCATCTTTCTCGGAATAACGACTATCCTTCCTGATCAGAGTGGTGAAAGTAAATAATTGTTTGAAATACCAAAAACGTGACAGAATGCAATATTTGGTCCTTAACTATTGTTATAATCAAATTTTAGACCAAAATACACGATGTAGATGGCTAATATAGCAAGGAATAACATTTTTCCGGAATAAAGATTCTTACTTGGCCAAGATACGATCCAGCAATTCACCACCCTCGCATAACCTGCAAGCAAGTGTGTTAGAAACTGAAGAACACGTATAATCCCGCACGACGCGTGATGAAGCATAAAGATAAAATTGGAATAGTCTTGAAATTAAGCTTGCGAGCAACACTTACTCCATAACTATATACACGTATGAATCATCCTCAAAGGCATTGTAAAACTGAACGACATTCTCGTGGCCTGTAAGTTCTTGCAATATCTTAACCTCTCGCTTAACATCCTCAACAGCAATAGGAAGAACCATCTGCCACCAACACCAGAGAGTTATTTCCTTTGGTTAATTTTTTGCAACTCTAAAAATTTGTTACTAAACATTCCCAAACTTCCATAGCAATGCTGAAACAAGACATTATACTTGTGAGTGCCATTGATTACTCTCATAAGAACAGCAAGTTGCCAAAAAGATTTATTTCACGAAAAACATAAGAACTAAGCTTGGTCAATTTAGATGACATTTCAGAAGCCTAAATTGAACCCCACAATTGAAATCAATCCCACGTGAATCCAGGGAACCAAAAAGAGGAAAAAAGAACCGATAAGACTTCCCAATTATATGAATCACTAATCCTAACATAGGACACAAAAATCCCCAACTGGAAAGTGGGGGAATCTACAGGAAAAGTCAAACACACATTTGGGTTCAAATCACCATTACCAAAATGCCAATTCACGAGTAGAATCTCCAGCTTCCAATCACAAAATTCCCAGATTCGCCCACCTCAAAAATTCTTCAAAATCCCCAAAAGCAAAAGAGATTAAGAAAAATTAAGGATTTTTTTTCCATTTTTCCAAAAAAAAAAAAGAAAAAAAAAAACCTAGATTCAATTCAAGGAAAAGCCAATAAATGCCTCAAAATTTTTCAGAGAATCAAATTGGACGGAAAAAAAAAAAAAACCTTGTTCTTCTCGATTCTCTTGACGGCGACGCGGTCGCCACAAAATTCCCAGATTCGCCCACCTCAAAAATTCTTCAAAACCCCAAAAGCAAAAGAAATTAAGAAAAATTAAGGATTTTTTTTCCATTTTTCCAAAAAAAAAAAAGAAAAAAAAAAACCTAGATTCAATTCAAGGAAAAGCCAATAAATGCCTCAAAATTTTTCAGAGAATCAAATTGGACGGAAAAAAAAAAAAACCTTGTTCTTCTCGATTCTCTTGACGGCGACGCGGTCGCCATTGACCTTGTCGGTGGCGACGTAGGTGTAACCGAACTGGCCATGGCCGAGGAGCTTCCCGATCGTGTAACGCCGGTCGAAATCCTTGGCGTACCCGAAATCGGTGCGCTTGCCGCAGGGGATAATCCCGCTCTTCTGCCTCCTCGCGTGGTTGGTGTTCTTCTCCTTCTGCTGAGGATTATTGTTCTTCTGGTTCTGGTGGGTCCCATTGCCGCCACGCCTGTTCTTCAGCCTTTGCTGTTGATTGTTGTTGTTGTTCGTCGACGACGCTGACTCTTGCGGGATTTTCGTCGTCGTTTTCTGCGGTTTTGGTGTCGTTTCCTTTCCGTTATTGTTGTTGGTGCTGCTATTTGAGCCGCTAACTTTGGCCGTCGATATGCAAGCTCCCATGGTGGTTGAAGAAGAAGAAGAAGAAGACGATGATTATTAGAAAAGGAAAAGATGAAGAAGAAGAAGAAGAAGAAGAAGAAGAGATAAGAGATTGATGAGAGGGTTTAGAGGAGAAAACCATAACAGAAATTGTAATGAAAACTGGGAATATAAATGAGAGAGAAAGAGAGAGAGAGAGAGAGAGAATGAAAAAAAAAAAAAAATGGGAGAGGAAAGACTGGAGCAGATCGGAGGAAGAAGGGAAGAAAGAGGGGAGGGGGAGGGAAGACAGATGGTGGTCAAAAAGAGACTTTTGAACCCAAAAAAAAAAAAAAAAATGTCTGAAATTGAAACACCCTTGTGTGTGTGTGTGTTTTTTTTTGTTAACGGATAATTCTTTTAAAAAAAATAGGATTACCATAGAAACAAAAAAAAAGAATAGTACGGTAAAAAATATCTTCTCAAAAATATTTAGGTCAATCACGTAAATATCTCGTTCACTTCGTTGATTCGAGTTTGTAATTTGAGTTGAGATGTGATTTTATGTGAGAGTTTTTTACTGTAGTAAAAAAGTTAGATGTAACTGTTTCTGATAACTTTTTACTGTAGCAAAACTCAAATTCTAAACTCGAATCGGTGACGGAGCCATTTTTTCTTCGATTCTTATGAGGGAGTGTCTTTTAACGTAAAAATATAACTATGAAAACGTAATATGATAATTATTAAATATAATATTAATATTAGAAAACAATAATATAGTATTTAGTGTTTATTTCACAATTTAAATTTAAATTGTATATGTGAGATAAATATATTATAATAAAAAATTTAAATTTAAATTTTTATGAGAAAATATTGTAACAATAGAACTTGAATTGTGACTTAAGTTATTAAATGAACAAAACTTAAATTCTTTAGTATTATTTCTCTCAAACGTCGATGTTACGTTTAATAATTGTCATGTGATGAGAATCTTCTCCTAGTACAGTTGCTTTGCTTCAAGCACATCATAAATAAAATGAAGTCTAGCATTAACATGCTTGGATCTCAAACTGTTGAATTCTTAGAAAGGTGTATGACACTCTGTCGCTTAGGCAATATACTTCTCTTATTGCATGCTTAATTATTCAAGAAATTTTTTCCTCCACAAAGCTTTCTTGCAACCTTAAGTGATTGCGATGTACTCACCTTCTATGGTGGATAAAGCGGCACAATTTTGTGGCTTAGACTGTCAATACACTGCTCCCCTTACAAAAGTCATTAGAAATCTGAAATTAACTTCCTGAATTAGAAATTTGAAATTAACTTTCCATAATCAATATCACCTGCTATGTTTAAATCTATGTACCCATCTAGAATGCACTCACCACTACTAAAGTATAAACACAACTTGAAAGTATCTCTCAAATATCTCAATATTCATTTTATTGTTGTCAATGCTATTTTTCAGGATTAAAGAGAAATCGGCTAACAACTCTAATTGTATGGGTAATATATGACTTCTTACAAATTATATACATCAAACTAAACTGCAGACGCATAAAACACTTTGCTCATTTCTTTTTTTTTCTTTTACATTTTTAGGATATTCCTTAATTGTAAACTTGAAGTAACTTGCAAGAGAATGTTATAATTTTGATAATAATATTGTGAATTTTTAACTGTGGGACATTTCTTTCAATTTCCTTTTGTCATTATGATAATATGGTACTTTTTAACTCGCATTTCACTTAAATGTAAGAGAAGATTTTGTAATTTTTCGAAAACACAATTTAAGCTAAATGCACACATCCTATTGTATAAATACTTTTGTTTCTTGAGGGAAAATATTTACTAAAAACTGAAAATACTCGTATTTTATCTCTCTCACTGTTTTTTTTACTCAACACTTTACTAATAGATTTCTGTATTACATTAATAGCATCAAATTCTGTTAATTTTGTATATTTTTTAGGAATATGATATTGTATTAATAGAATTTTGTATCAATTAGTTTTATATAACTTTTTATGTGATTTTTAATAAAATATAATGTTTATAAATATACACCACCGATGAAACACAGTACCATTAAAAAGAGAGTTTTTAGCACATTTACCTCTTAAATTTATCGTAATTTAACAAATTGGTCCTTAAACTTTTAATTTTGATAAATTACTCTCAAACTTGTAAATTTATTACAATATGTTTCATTTTGACGAAAATTATATTAAATTATTGTAAAAAAAAAATAGGTTCAGTTTAAGAGATAATTTACTAAATCATGATAAGTTCGGAGATAATTGTGTAAAAAACCATTAAAAAAAAAAAAAACCATTGTTAATGTCAACTTAGCTAAAAACACGCGTAACCAAACCAAGTAATATATCTTTTGTTTTTGGGTACGCAACCCAAGTAACAACGCATCACGGTTAGGTTATTATATTATCCGTGTCGTTGGGTTTACTTGTGCAGACATTTTCAAGCTTCCTTTTTGCTTTTTCTTCCTTTTTTTAATGGCAATACGTTTCTATTTTCAAATCCACACAATACGTTTTTCTTTTTTTTTTTGTTTTTGTTTTTTTTGTTTTTCTTTTCCCGTCACGTATAAAAGTAGGCACAGTTACAATTATATTTCTTCGTTTTTGGGTGATGTTCTCCTTTGTGTTATTACTAACAAACAATTCAATGATTGGATATATAAAATATAGGGTAAATTTTATGAATTCCCTTAAATTGTCTTACTTATATTATTATGTCCCGAACTTTAAAACGTACGTGTTATTTCCTCTCATATATAATGTCTTGAAATTTTCTCAACATTTTAAACTTATTATTTTTCAAACATACTAGCACATGTGATATGCATGAAGATCTTAAATTCGTCAATTTTTTTTAAAATCTTAACAAACTCAATTGAATATGGGTTATTTTCCACTTTTTCTCCTTCTATTTTATTGCCCTTGAGCAACTATTATAAGTAGAAAATACATCTAACATTTAGCGCTTAACTAATTTATTTTGGAGGGAAAAGCATTCATTAACCTTTAAGTTAGGACTAGAAATATGGGTCACGACATGACTCAAAAACGACACAAATTTTACGGGTTAGGGTTGAGAAAAAAGAGGTTCGGATCAGAATTAAGTCGACCTGAAATTGACACGAAAAACACGGGTCAATTTTGGATTGGACTAGCATAACCCAAACATGACACAAAACTCGTAAAAAACTAAAAAATACATATATTTTTCATTTCATATTTTAAATTTTATTATGAACTTGTGATATCATGATAGTTATACTCAAAATCTTATACTATTATTTGCTTAATTTCAATGGATGTTATTGTAATTTAGTGTGTTATGAATTTTAAGTTATTTCTAATATGTAAAAAACTAAATAAATGTATACAATTTTCGGGTCAATTTTGGATTCACGGGTCATTTCGGGTTATGTCGTGTCAACCCGTAAAGTGGTCGTGTCGTATTCGTGTTGTGGTTTTTAAAAAAGTTTGTGTCACGAGTCGTGTTCGGGTTGACTGCAAATTTAAAATGAAAGGATCAAAATACGACACTTGACATGAATTATCACCCCTACTTTAAGTGTTTCATCAAATTTAAATTGACAACTTTACAATTTTGTCTAAAAAATAACAACTTTCAGTGAGAAGTAATATAAAACAGGGAGCGCAACAACTATATTTTAAAGTTTGGAGATAAAGTGACATAAATGATGTAGTTTAAAATTTATCCTAAAATGTACTGCAATACGAGACTGCAGAATTGTAAATTCAGGACCCGTTCATTTCACCGATTTGAGTTTAGAATTCGAGTTTTATTACAGTTTAAAGTTCTCATAAACAGTCACATCTAACTTTTTTGCTATAATAAAAAGCTCTCACATAAAGTCACATCTCAACTCGAACTAAAAACTCGAATCAACAAACTAAACGGATACAACATCAAAATTATGTTAAAAAAAATACAACATTTAATAAAGTTAAATAAAAATTTAATATTATAATTGTATAATGTACCACTGTCGTTGAGGTAAATTACAAAATCTTACCTTAGCATTGTTAGACGGCTGAGTGGACTTGAGAAGACTCATAAAAGTAAAGAGCCTATGAGGAGTGGACATGTTTTGTTACTTCTAACCATATAGTTTGAAGTGTTCAGACCATAATTAAAGAAGATTAGTTTGATTTTCATATCAGATGACTCAAACTTATATAATTGAGCACAGTCAAACTAATAAACGAGTATAGTTTTCTATTTTGTGTGAGTATAACATAATTATGCAATTGTACAAATTGTGCTAAGTCCAGCACCTGAACCGGTCCGGTAAATATATATTTTTCCATTTTTATGTATCATCGTTCGTTTGTATGTATAACGTTCAATTTATAAAAGTGTAAAATTCAAAAATATAGTCCAACACATAAACACTTAAAGGGCCGCGCTACGCACATATAATAATGACGTTACATGAGAATACAAAAAAATATTGTATTTATCAGACTATACAAGTGTCGCAGTTAAGATTTTACCTACAATGACAATTAATTTAAATGGCGTTACACGTGATGAGTGGTTGAGTGGAGTCAAGTGGGGCTTGATGTGGAACTTCTAAATCTAAGCCTGACAAGTTGTCAAGTAGACGATTGAAGATACATGAAATTTGGATGCACATTTTACTAGTTGAATGTGTACACAAAAATGAAGATATTGATTTTTTCCCAATTTTTTTCCCTTTTTTTTTATATGTGATAAAATCATAACTAGATCTTTTCTCTATTTGATAATAATATTTTTTTCTTTTAAAACATAAACTCTTTTTGGTTGTTGTGTGGAAGGTCTCGTTTAAGGTTTAAGGAAAATAGAAATTTCGGACAAATTTGTAGCTTTTATTGCGGTTTAAATACAAAATTATGTGACTCAATGAAAATTGATGTCGAGATGAATTTTAGTGAACGTTTAGGTCATGGATTCAGAATTATTCTCATTTTACGTATATTTTTTGTAAGAGAAAAACACTATAGGTAATCATGAATTATGATTTAGAATCACGAACGAATACAGAGGTCCATGTTCTCATGAAAGATGTAGCTATATATGGAACACACTATTTTTGACCCCCCTGTTTTTGAAAAATTTTGTGGTAAGTCACGTGATTTGCCCTATCGCAAAGCATTTTTTTAATTATTTGATAAAATTGTATCAATTATCATGCCGTATAATATTTTTAATGTGGCCACTTAAAGATTAGAAGTTGAAAATTCTAACCAAATGATTAATAAAATTTGCTTCGTTGGTTAAGGCACGTTGAAGTTTCTTGGTTTCACTATAGCCTTTTCTTTTTTTTAAAGGAAAAAGCATGACCAAAAAGGATTAGTTGTTGAGAAATCAGAAATATATGAAATAGAACTTGCAAGTACTATTAAAAACTATTTAGCAAAAAAAAAAGTACTATTGCAAACATTTTATTCACCAGTTGTTTAATTTATAAGTAATTCCATTCATGCCATAAAAGTTATAATTTTATTATTCACATATATTTTTTAGGTCTATGAGTTTATAACTTATACCGTTGTATAAAACAATCTTATAGCGCACTAGTAGTTTTACTATTAATAAAAAAATAGGTCTCATAATATAGAATTTGTAGGTGGAAAGTTTGCTCAAGTATTTTTTTTTTTTCATTGTACACCTTTTTTGTTGATTTATTGCAATATTTTTAACTCGAAAAAAATAATAAATAAATTCCAAGTGTTCCATTACTCCGTGTGTGATGATGTATTACAACAAGTCAAATGTCAAACTTCATAGTGTTGACTTGGTCATTGGCTATCTTAAAAAATTCAAATATGAACGGTTTTGTTATCCTGTATCGCCATCTACTTATGTCTAATATATACCCGCATCTCCAATCGTCAAATTGTCTCAATTGCGGGCCCCAAGGATGATTGAAAGAAGGATTAAAAAAAAAAAAAAAAAAAAAGGGACGATTGAAAGAATTTTATATGCTATTTTCTTGTCTCTTTAACTTCACTCCCCCTTCAAAATTTTAATTGGGTGATTTTAATTATTATTTGAATCAGTGTTTAGATATATAAATAAATTATAATTTGAATTAGAAATAAAATTCAAAAAGTGTGTTTGAATAAAGTGTTAAAAATTGTCATTAGAGTTTTATGATAAATCTTATAAAACCTCATTGTAAATGACATTAAAAAATATGCAATATGGGTAGGAATTTATTTCTCTCTCCATTATGAACAAATTAAAAGAAAAATCGTCTCAATCAGAATTAAAACGGAGAAATTATGATATTTTTAAGATTGAAATTGAAGAGAGAGAAAAAAATAAAATCTATAACTGTTAAATTTAGAGGACGGTGAATTCTAAAATATCAAAGATTTAAACCATTGTTAATAGTTTAAATTGTCCATCAATTTTTTTCTCCCAAATACCAATTTGAACCTTGAATTAAAATTTGAATGCTAAGTTGAAACAAACAGAAGAATAGACAACTCGTCATCGTAATCCCTCTTTCCTCTTAAATGAATTCAAGTTGACGTGCTACCTTACATGAATTTTATATTTGTGAAGGAAAAAAAATCAAATAATACTAGGACTTCAAACTTGGCAATCGTAAAATATTAAACCTTTATTGAATCTTATGATCAATTCACCAAGCGAATAAGCGTTATTAATTTTTTAGGTATAATATACATCTATAAATATATAATGTATGTATATATATATACACGTATATACACGTATATATATGTGTGTGTGTCAGTGTTTGTAAATTGAAAGCATGTAGCAGTATATATATATACTTTAGTATACTCCAGGAAAGTGGTAACTCGGAAGAATTCAGACGCAAACCCATTATATAAACAAGAAAAGACTTTGACTTGACTTAGCTAATTTTTTTTTATTTTATCATGATGACAATGTTTTTAATCTCTCACTAGTGAGGAGCCACCAATAGAAATTGTACATAAGACAATGTTTAAAAACATCATTAAAAGATTTCACAATGCTTAGAAAACCTCGTTTAATTGTGAATCTTCAATGTACCAAACATTTGACGACAGTTTCAACCGTCATTTAATGGGCACATGAAACGTCATAACACAGATCCAAAGAAGCCACATTTATATTTCCGAATTGTCATTAAATATGGATATTTTAGAACAGTTAACAAAGAAACTGTGATTTAATAATATCTCTTATAGATCTCCGAAATACATAAATATTTTGCCGTACGATTTCTCCACATTAGACGACGATTTCTCAAAAACTGTTAGTATCTGCATTGTGTAATGCAAACTTTGTTACAGTGAAATAAAATTGGGTGCGTTTAAACCTCGTTTTAAAATGGATTTATTTTTTGTATGAAAATGAAAAAGAAAACGTTTTTAATCTCGGACATAAATTATTTTTAAAAAAGCGTTTGGTAGTTTTATCAAGAGATTGTTTTCAGTGTAAAAAAACTCATTAATATCTCTCTTTCTCTTTCTCTGCTCGAGAGTGAAGAAAACGAAAATAAAAAATAAAAAACAACTAAAAGTCGTTTTTTATTTCTCTCTCATTTTACACTAAACTAAAAATCGTTTTCATTTCTGTTTTTTGTCTTTATTGCGCCAAACGTCGTTTTGAAAACGTTTTCATTGTTTCTTTATCAAAAAACGTAAAAAACAAAAACAGAATCAATTCTAGACACGACCAATATATTGCCAGTATTGTTTGACCACACCAAAGTTTTTATTTTTATTTTTTTATTAACATTTTTTTTAGTATAAAAGGCCCGTACCAAAGTTGTGGTAGAGATAGTAGACATCTTCAATCACTGTTTATCATGTGCCACCAGCGAATGCCAGCCTCAGCCTGCGTCCCTCACCCACTCCTAAATTGGTTGTTAAATTCATATCATGATTTAAATTATAATTCGTGATTTGTTACAGTATTTTTCTCATAAAAAAAACACGTAAATTGAGAATAATTTTAAATTATAATCATAAATTTATGAACCAAACGTCTACTTTTTCAAGTTAAAAAAAATAATAAAAGACTTATAGGTAATTGAATATACATTTTTAATTTCACTTATCGGCAAGGAAAAGCATATCAAACATTCTCCACCGCATCTCAAAAACAGCCCGTTATTATTGGAAAATTGTCTGCAAAAGAAACACTTTTTTTTATTTATTTTTAATAATAATTAAAAGAGACCATTTTTTGTGGTTGGTGATATATTGCTGATCGAGATTAGTTCTACATTCAAACTAGATTGTCCAGCTTGTTCATAAGAAGTGTTGCCAACGTAGGAAAAGCAAATTATGTAACCTCAGAATAATAACGAATCTGTTAGCATTCACAGAATTGTCTAAAACTATACTAGTTTTTTATTTTTTATTTTTTTAATATTGGGAGAACTTTACTAGATTTAGGACTGAATTAGAAATAATAACTTCATGTGCCTTTACCATTAGCCAACTTATGATTCTAAGTGGTTATTACGTGCAGGTCATAATCTACTTCAAAACAAGAACACTTATGTGGTCGGGTGATTCTGAATCCTTAGATCACATTAAAATTGTAGGAAATACCTCCAATTCAATAGCCGTATGCATCCGACATTTGTCACATGTTTTATTCGTCAATGTAACATCATTTATACGTTCGTGCAATACTCATTTTATTTAAAGTGTTACACTAAATAAAATTAGTCTACTACCATGCTATATTAAACTTGCCTCATCGTTACTATATTATCTCAAAAAGGTCTCAAGTCCTTAGAAAAAATGCTACAATTACCGCCACCGTTAGACTATACTAGATAAAACAAAGGTATGATAAATCTGACCGTTAAAATTTGTATTTTAATGATAGGTGTTTTATTTTTCCGATTTATCTATCACATAATTCTCCTAAAAACTAATTATAAACTAAAGAAATTCTATTTAGGGATGTTTGTGTAATGATGTCACCCCCAAGGTATTGGGTTAGGGAGAAAATTGAATTTAAGAGCAAGTATGAACACAACTTCATGCTTCTCATGATCATACATGAAAACATCACGTTTGAAAGGACATTTGGAGCTTGCTCAAGGAAGAATAGAGTTGGACCACAAATAAATTAAATCGTGTTAATCATCATTAATTTGGTGGTCACGGCCGAAAGATATACCAAAATATCTTGTTAAGCCGACCTTTTGGTTTCCCACGTTAAATATTTTTGCTTCACTTTCTTGTCCCTTCCTTCCTACTCACCGGTACTTGATTTCAACAAACACTTGCAATCTTTCAAAACAAAGTTTAGGGCCCGTTTAGTTCGCTGATTCGAGTTTTTAATTCGAGTTGAGATGTGATTTTATGTGAGAGCTTTTTACTGTAGAAAAAAAGTTAGATGTGATTGTTTGTGAGAGCCTTTTACTGTAGCAAAACTTGAATTCTAAACTCGAATCAGTGAAATGAACAGGGCCTTAGACCGTTCATTCCACTAATTCGAATTAAAACTCAAGTTTTTAATGCAGTAGTAAAAATTCAAATTCAACCTTTTCTACTATAATGCTTTTTTTTTTTTTTTTTTTACATAAATTCACTTTTTAACTCAAGTTCTCAACTCGAACGAACGAAACGAGTGAAATGTTTCATAGTTTTTGATTTCATGAAGCCTTATCTAGTGAGGTGATGTCAAATATCTTATAACCCTCCCTCTCGTTTCCCAATTTACATATGGTACGATATAAAAACCACCAATATGATTTTAAATTATTAGATAATTACGTCATAATTATATCATATTACAAGAAACATAGGGTGCGTTTAGAACTCGTTTTAAAATGATTTTATTTTTTGTATGAAAATGGAAATGAAAATGTTTTCAATATCAGACATAAATTATTTTTAAAAATGCGTTTGGTAGTTTTATTAAGAGATTGTTTTCTGTATAAAAAAATCTATTAATGTCTCTCTCTCTTTGTGCTCGAGAGAGGAGAAAATGGAAACAAAAAATGAAAAATGACTAAAAGTTATTTTTCATTTCTCTCTCATTTTACACTAAATTAAAAAATCATTTTCATTTTCATTTTTTATCTTTAATTGTGCCAAACGTCATTTTTTTTTTCATTTTTTCTTTCTTTCTCAAAAAACGTGAAAAATAAAAACAAAACCAACTTCAAACATGGTCATAACGATTTCATGAAACATAATGAATATGCAGTGGCCTTTTTTTTTGTTCATACCCTACTACAAAAGTATCTTTCATTCCAACTCACTAACTATTATTTTCTCTCAACAAACACTTTGCTTGCCACTTTCAAAAGGGTTGCAGGCATAAAGCCTTATCTAAAGGTTGTCACATAAGAAAAATGTGAATTGTGTGATCTATACCAAATGCGGCTTTTGAACTTACATCGTGACATATTAATAATTATTTATAAAGATAAAAATATAACTTATCCAAACTATGTACGCCCAAAAGTCACTGTAAAAGCCACTGTAAAAGAGCTTAAACGTCGGTAAATCAAATCACATGCATATATTGTGATATTACTAGAGATTACTAATTGAGGAATGAGACTAAACTGCTTTTTCACGAGTTCGACAAAGGAATAAAAAGGAAAAAAAAAAGTGAGGAAACTTTGTGCGTTTAGTTAATTCGAATCATGATTCGTGATTTACTACAATATTTTTTCTCATAAAAAACACACATAAACCGAAAATAATTTTTAACGTCCATGAAAAACTTTGACAAGGTCCATAGTCTAAGCCATAATAGGATACTTTCATTCATTAAGAGCTTTTGTTTTTATTAAAAAATAAGATTCTAATAATTTCTTCTACTTTCTGCTTCAAAATACCAAGCACGTGCATGTTTTCAAAGTGTGAGCTTGTGACTTTTTTTTTTTTTTTTTATAAAAAGAAATAAATATTAGAGGTTATGTCTTTTTCCCTATGTTTCCACCAACTTTAACGACTTGGAAGAGATTAAAAAAAAAAAAAAAAAAAAAAAACACTTATTGGAGTGGTGGACAAAAAAAAATGTGTTGACACTGATATCATTTCAAGTTATCATCGTCGAAAAATCACCGAAACGACAAAATAATTTTTGGTCGTATTCCATTTCACCAAATCATTCTTTATTTTATTTATTTATTTTTGTGACAAAAATGTGTTTGCTTGTCTATTTATAAAAAAAAAAAAGTAAACCAAAAGGAAAGAGAATAAAAGTAACAATAAATAGCGTGGGTCCCGTAAAGTAATAGAAAGCTCTTTTCTTGAAAATCTTTCATTTTTGTTCGCTTTTAACGTTTGAGAAAATTAATGTCACTAAAATCTAACATTTTTATGTTTATGCCATTTAATCTTCGTTATCTTTATTGATTTTGATATTCTATCAGAATATGAAAATTAGAGCAAAAAATGTTCGGTTATAATTATATTCAGGTGAACCTTTGAAAAATAGCAAACTATAATGTTGATTTTATAATTATCTTACAATATAAACATAGATTAAAAAAGATTTTGAGTCAAAAAATTAATTTCTATTGTTTATGACATTACAAGTTGAGAAAACAAATTGCAAGTCCAACAATTTTTTTTGTGGTGTGAAGTACGGTCATTTAGCAAATAATCAGACATTAGTCTTTTCCAATTCTAAAGTAAAAAATTTTAGAATTTGTGGCCTCCTCTTTTTTTTTCTTTTTCTTTTTTTTTTTTTTTTTTTTGCTGCTATTTGAATTTGTGGTCACTAATGTGTCGGTGTTAGTCTGAAATCTAATTACTAGAAACAAAATGTACGATCTGAATCCCATAAAGAAAAAAAAAAGAAAAAAGAATAGTCAATTTACCAAACACCGTCCTAACTGGAAGCAAAATAGTCCACTACTTGTTTTCAGATTTGGGCCAATCAGCTCAATAATCCACAAATTTGGACTACACGTTTGTTCAGCAATATTGGCCCACAAATGCAATGATCAACCCATGATTAAATCCAAGCCTCTCTTCGCCCACCTACAAGCAAGAACACAATATCGTTTTGAGATTTTGTAGTTTTTTTTTTTTTTTTTTGAGAGAAAGAGAGAAATAGGCCAAGAGTTGAGATGAATTAAAATTAATAGGTCAATAGTTTACATAAGTTAATAAATAGGCTAAATTACTGTTTACGTCCATAACTTGTTTAGTTATGAACCATAACTTGATAAATTATTGTCTATAACTTGTCTGACTATGAATCATAACTTAATAAGTTTGTCAATAACTTATCTGATTATGAACCAAAACTTGACAAGTTATGACCTATTAATTTCTATAACTAAAAGTTGGCCTATATACTTTCTTAAGCTTTTCATATTGGCCTATTTTCTACCATTTTTGTTTTTTTTTAATTCATGATTTGGATTCAACTTACTCTATCAACAAATATTTGACATATAGGGCACAAATAAATATAGGCATTATGTAACTCTGTATCAAATTTTATTAGATTTACATACTGTTTGACTATGATAATAATTGTAAAGATCTAACGTTTAGAGAGGCACATGCCAATTATGTTAAATTTACATACTGTTTGACTACGATATAATTGTGAAGATCTAACATGTAGAGAGACAATATCAATTCTGTTAAATTTACATAACCTTTGACTATGATATAATTGCGAAGATGTACCGTTTAGAAGTGCACAACTTAGCTCAATTCAAGAATCTGGCTAGTGAGTTCAAAGTTTCACATAAAATCATTCAATTTTACAAAATCCTTGAAATAACATAACAACTGAATATATTAAGGGCTCGTTTAGTTCGTTAATTCGAGTTGAGATGTGACTTTATGTGAGAGTTTTTTACTGTAGTAAAAAAGTTAGATGTTACTGTTTCTAAGAGCTTTTTACTGTAGCAAAACTCGAATCGATAAATGAACGGGGCTAAGAGATGTAATTAATCTCTAATACTCTTTCATTAGATCTCTAGAATATGGGAGTTGGACTGTCCCTTTGTGATCTTTAACGTTATTCTTGTTTGTTGTTTAGTAATTTCATTATGACTTTGATAGCCCTAAAATCTATGTATTGTAGCAGGTATTTTATTTCTATTTTAATTTCATTATGAACATAACCTAGAGGACTATCATCTATTTTTTATATTTTTCTCAATATTCTCACTATTATTAGTATTTATAATATTAATTATATTACTCATTGTGATTATCATATTTATTTTATCATGATAAAATTTGTCATTGTGAATTTGTGATTTAGAGACCCACCCGTTTCATTTTCATGCCTCAAAAGACACGTAGAAACGTTTCCAAAAACAAATGAAAACGAGACCAAACTCACCATAAAGTAATTCACATAGATCCCTAATGAGAGAGAGATGTTGTTACTAATAATCGGGATAGTATAAACATATCTCCAAGTAGTTAACCCTACTCTTACCTTACATAAATGAAAATTTATGTTGTTATAAATGTTACTACGTAATATGATTTAAGACCTTTTAAGGTTTCAACACATAAAAAATGTAAATGAACAAGCCCAAAATTACCTAGCTAGTTTGAATGGCAACGTGCTCCTATGTCTAATTAACATGGGATGGTTCTCAGAATAACAAAAATTGATGAAATAGGATATTTTGATAGAAATTCCAATCATAAATATTTAAGAGTAGGTAAGAAACAAAGTGCTTGGTTTTGGCAACCCAGATCATCTAAAGAAAAAGAACACGTTTTCTTTTTAAAATAAAAACTAGAGAGTTTCCGAAATTTTATTGAAGGCGCAACAAGTAGAACAATTTAATTTATAAACATGAGAAATATTAGAGTCATTTTTTCTGTCACTTTCTGCATTTATTGTTTGACATGTAGACTTCACTATCTCATTTTTTATTAAAATAATAATATATATCACGTGCACGTTTTCTTTTTAAAATAAAAATTAGAGAGTTTTCGAAATTTTATTGAAGGTGCAACAAGTAGAACAACTTAATTCATCACTCCATGGTACAGGCTTTATAAGAGTTGACTTTTATAATTATCTTTTCACCAAATGTTTCAACGTCTGAACTAATTTGCATTTAGTAATTATGTAATCTAATTCCATTTAGTAATCTAACTTAGTAATTACCCATAATAATTACTAAATAATTATTAGTACATTATAATTGCTAAATCCTCGAATTATGCTCATGATAATTACTAATTTACATTTAGTACATACCCATAATTACATTTAGTAATCTAATATAGTAATTATGGGTCTGTACGAGAAGCAACCAATCTATTGTAATCATGCAAAAGGGTTTGTTCGCACTAGAAATAGGAAAGAATATCAATTACTAATTCCAATAGTATTCAACAATTAGTATTGTATATGGCACTCTAATGGCACGTACGATACAGTTGTGAATCATATATTTCATCATCTTTGAGTTAAATTTTCATGTTGATAATAATAATAATGATTATGTGATCCATCAGTTAAATTTTCACATTGATAATAATAATAATGATTATGTGATCCAACAATCTAACGTCATTACGAAATATTGATTGGATAATATTAATATTCTATAGCAATAATTTTCTTTAAACTATTAGACGCGTCTGAACAAATTTTTGACTTGAATATTTCTAGCCATCTTTTATCCCAGCCACCACTTAGTAACTTGCCATCTTTTTACTTGCCCAACTCATTGCTTTGACAATCGGCCGGCACAACTCTTTTAGGCTTGAAATTAAGTTAGTTTTGATTTTGACCAAGTGAGATCAGCAACTTGTATAGTCTAAAAAATAAATAAACAAGTTAGGCCGTGTTCTTTTCTCTAATTCGAACGGAAAACATGAATTAAAATTTTAATTTTTATGAGAAAAAATACCGTAATAAAAAGATTATTGAATTGTGATTCGTGCTTTGAAAAGAATGAGCTCTAAACTGTGAATTGAATTTTGTAATCCATACTCACATGACCATGATCACCAAGGTTGACCACAAAGGCAGCTTCAACAGGTTGAACGGTGATCCAAGTGTTTCCTCCATCTCTAGTGGCCTGGAGCCCACCAACCTGGCCCTGGAGAAGAAGTGTGATTGTTCCTGGATCTGTGTGGCGCTTCAGGCCAAGAGTGAGATCCGGTTGGGGACATTTGAGATAGGAGCCCGTTGATTCATAAATTAGAATCATGTGATTATAATTATTTTTAATTTATGTGTATTTTTTGTGAGAGAAAATACTGTAACAAATCACGAATCATGATTCGAATCAACGAACGAATCCCTTTACCAAACGAGCTCAATTGATCCACCACTTTTTGGTCCATGTCCACACAAGCCTTGGTTAGAGTTATTTCTCCTCTTGTTCTGTAAACTTTAAAAACTTTTATTTTGTTTTTTAAATTTTGAATTAATCTTAATTAATTCCTTTTTAAGTGTGATAACGCGTTTTTTTTTTCATTTATTTTTAATGAAAATTCTAACTGAAAAATCACTTGGCCTCACTATCTTCCTTTTTTTCATTTTGTTTTTAACAAAAGTTCAAACACAAGGAGTTAAATGCTATATTGTAACGTGGAAATTTTTAAAGTCTAACACTATATGTAACATAGTATGATAGAAAAGTGAAAAAAAAGAAAGTGAGTAGAAGGATTATTGGATAGAAAATGATAGAAGTGATTGTTTGGTAAGAAAGAAGAGAGGATGAAAATGAAAATAAGATTGACAAAAATTATAGTGAAGCGCACCATTTTTTATCTCTCTATTAATAGTAGGAGGAAAACTCAAATCCACTCATTAATAACTAAATTTACTTTTGTGTCCCTATTTTAAAATTTAAATTAATTTTAAATAATTAATAAAATAATCATTTAGGTTATTACATATTTTCTTTCCTTTTGTTATACTAAAACACTATAAAAAAAAAATCAACTTCATTCATTTTTTTCACATTTTATTTTTTTATGTATTTTCTTTCCATTCTTTTTCTTTTTTCTCCTTACCAAACGGAGTGTAACAGTAAAATTAGAATGACCAAAAAAATCAGGTATAGTCAGAGGTGGTAATAAAAAAAGAATAAAACCAGATCCCCGATTTTAATATGCGTGTCCCATTATATAATTATTTTCGTTTACTTTCCTTTCACGTTCTCTTATCACGTTTATCTTTGCTTTACTTCTCAAACAATTTTAGGGGCTGTTAGGCCGCCCAAAATTTAAGTCAAAATTTTTTTAAAAAAATAATTCGAGTTATAATTTTATTATATTCTTTTAAGTTTGAACTCGAGTTTAAGTTTTTTCTTCAACTCGAGTTCAGAAACTCAAACTTAAATTAATGAACAATATTTTTTTCTATTATTAAAAATGCTATAACTTTTTCGTTTTAATTCTGATTGAGATGATTTGTTTTATATGCGTTGACAATGAAAATATGAATAAAACCCCACCTATATACCCTATTAAAATTTTTCATCAACATTGAGTTTTTATTAAAATAGTATCTAAATACAAATTTAAGTTTTGACTTACTTAAATATAAACTCAAAAAGATTCTTATCTCAAACCATAACTCAAATATACACAACTAAACACAAACTCAAGTTATAATTTTAACTTAAATTATAACTCAAATTTAATTTAAAATTTACACTCAAATTACCTAACTCAAAAACGACAAAAGAACAACCTCAATGTCCTAAGTATATAGCACAATATCTTTTGTTCATTTTGAACGAGTAAAATTCGTGCTGACTACTCAAACCCAACGACTTTCAGAAGCCCGTTTGATTAGTCACCGACACTGGTAGACCGTCTAATCATCCAATTGATTTAACTAATTTAATTTATCTAACTATATATATATATATATATATATATATATATATATATCTCCACACGCTATTCTCTGATGTTCAGTTTGCTGAATGACATTTTTACAAATCTACTAAATCCAATCTAATCCAATTTATTTATCTCATATAATATAATATATAATTAATTATGTATATGATATGTAATTAATGTGTAGAGGCGTGTTTGTTAATTTGAATAAGAAATTGTATTATTTGTTATGTTTGATTATTTTTTATTTTTATATTGGATGATGAATTGATGATGGGAAATAAATTCTCATGAAAACAAATGGATTTATCACTTTGAGGACGTTATATAAAATTTAGTACCATTTAATAAGTTTTAACGAAAGTCCAAGTTAATCTAATCATCGAATCCAATCCAAATTCAATAGATATCTAATCGGATTAGATTGGATGATAATTGTTGAGCGGTGGTCATTTTTATGACCAGAAGAATAGGCCCCCGTCAAGGCAGGCTGACGGGAAAGAACAACCCGAACAAGCCGAGCACCTAGTCCGAACAGATTAAGCACCAGGTCTGAACAGGCCAAACACTAGGTCTGAACAGGGAATAACAACCCCAATAGGCCGGGCACCTAGTCCGAACAAGCCAAGCACTTGGTCCGACTAGGATGACAGGGAGGAACATCTTGAACAGGCCGAGCACTTGGTCCGAGATAGGCTAAATAGGCTGAGCAGACCAAACAGGGAAGAACATTCTGAACAAGCCGAGCACCTAGTCCAAACAAGTCGAATAGGCCGAACATCCTGAACAGGCCGAGGACCTGGTCCGAATAGGCAGAACAGGGAAGAACATCCCAAACAGACAACAGGGAAAAACGTCTCGAACAGGCAGAACATTTGGTCCGAATAAGCCAAACAGGCCGACCACATCAAACAAACCTACCTGGCCGAGCATGCCGAACATGCAGATCATGCCGAATAGTCCAAAAAGACAGACCAGGGCGAGCACCTTGCTCGAATAGGTCGAGCACTTGATCTAAGCCGACTGAGCACCTGGTCCGAGCACTAATCGACACCGACTGGCGGAACATGACAAGTTTCCAATCAGCCAACAGACTACCACATGGCCTTCTCTCCACAATCTCAATGGGGGCTCCCCCACCAATGCGGGCGCGACATGTGTCATATGACCGGTACAACTTTAAACCTGGGTCACCTCTGGGTTTTGGGTCGAATCCGGACACTACCCGGATCCGAAAATACTCTATAAATACCAAGTTCATCAGCTCACAAAGGTGCGAACATTTTTCCGCACCTAACTTTGCACACTCATTTGTTGCTCTTGACCAGAACACTGACTTGAGTGGCCGAGTGCCATTGGCAGACACCACACTAGTGTCCCTCTCACTCCGAGGTCATCTCCTCTTTCGTTGCAGATCAGAATAATGCTAGGACCCGAGCAGAACAATGCTAGGGATCCGTTTCAAACAGTGCTAGGGATCTGTCCCGAATAGTGCTAGGACCCAAGCAGAACAGTGCAAGGGATATGTCCCGAATAGTGCTAGGACCCGAGCAGAACAATGCAAAGGATATGTTCAGAACAATTCTAAGACCCGAACAGAACAATGCTAGAGATTCGTTCCGAACTGTGCTATAAATCTAACTAGAAGAGACAGAGAATAGAGTTCAGTTACTGTGCTTTTCTACGTACAAATGTTGTGCCTGATTTCGACATCAACGATAATATTGTATTGGATTTGATTTGATGGATTCCAAAAAAAATTTATTAGATTGGATTGGATTATTGATGGTAAATATCTATATATATATATATATTTATATATTGGTTTTGATCCCATGCGTTATTCGTGCCTCACCTTTTCCTCTTGTTATGCGTTATGGCCTTTGCTCCGCAAGATCGTTTGTTATTTTAATTATTATAGTTATTTTTCTTACTGTTCAGTTTGGTTTAAGTTTATAATAATGGTGGTTTTTAGTTTAACCTGTTTGTTCATTTGTTTGTTAATTTAATTTTTGATTGTGGTTTCTATCCACTAAATTTGTTTTATGGCCATTTTTTTTTATGTTTTTATTGTGTTTTTTTTTTGTGATTATTAATATCAGTTGATTATATATTTCAATTCATTGGTTTAGATCTGTTACATAGCCATATTATGTGCTTGAAAATTAAAATATTCAAATGTATCTGGTAAAAGTACCTACAAAATTGGTTTATCATAGAATAGCGAAACATAATATAATAAACTAGTTATTATATTTAGATAAATGTATGAAATATATAATTTCTCAAAATATATGTAAACAAAAGTTGGTTTGGTTTGATTTGGTTTGTTTTTTTAAGAGTAAAATCACAAATCAAACCAACTTAATTGATTTTTTAAAAATTTAAATTATACCAAACAGATTATTATTTAATTTTGTTTGGTTTTGCTTTGGTTTGATCAGTGTAATTGGTTTGAATGGTTTGAGGTATACCTTTAATATTGGGTGTACTATATATGTTAGGCATCTATTTGTGGAGCTCAGTTAGAGATGATAATTTTACGTGTTTATCCATTAATCTATGGAGACTCATATTAAACGGGACGGAATAAATCCACTTTAAACGGATGACGATTGTAAACGGATTAAAATTTTAATCAATCATGAATCACCGGTCAGAGACAGATTTAGAGTTTTATGATCCTATTCTCCATTTATTCACCTCATTTAATTACATGCTATTTTAAAACTAAATATATTATATGTAATATCCTATAGTATATAATTTTAAGTATAATATTTTACTTAATATATATGAAAATTTAAAATTCCATTCTTTTATTTTAACGTTTTGTATGGTTGTATTGATTATTTATTTATTTATTTTATAATAGAAATAACTAAGTGGATAAGGGAGCACGATAAGTACTTTAAACTCATGATAAGAAAAATCTGCCATACCTCGTCAATTTATATGAGTTAATAAAACGAAATAACGAGTGTTTTTATTCATAAAACGGGTTGACGAGAAAATCACTTCATTTTAAATTCGCCCGATTGTCATCTCTAAATCTTTTTATTATATATATATATATATTAATGAGAGAAAGAAGAAAATATGTCAAAATTTAAGATGAATTAAAATTAATAGGTTAAAAGTTTACATAAGTTAATAAATAGACAAAATTACTGTTTACGTCCATAACTTGTCTAGTTATAAACCATAACTTGATAAGTTATTGTCCATAATTCACGATTTTTATCCATAACTTGTCTGGTTATGAACCATAACTTAATAAATTTGTCCATAACTTATCTGATTATGAACCATGACAAGTTATGATCTATTAATTTATATAACTAAAAGTTGACCTATCCCGTTCGGTTCGCTAATTCGAGTTGAGATGTGATGTTGTGTGAGTTTTTTACTGTAATAAAAAAATTAAATGTGACTTTTTCTAAAAACTTTTTACTGTAATAAAACTTAAATTTTAAACTCGAATCAACGAAAAAATAGACCTTAAACTTTTCGGCCTATTTTCTATTATTTCCGTATATTAATTATTTAGCCTTACAAGGAAAACGAAATAAAAAATAAAGTGTAGTACGAGTCTTGATAGGTAAGAAGTAGGTGGGTTAGACATGCCACTTGGATATGCTTACGATACTTGTGGTTTTGACATGAAAGTGCTTTCACGCGTACTGTTGCCAACCCCATCATCACAAAGAGAATATATATAATAATGTATATTTGTAAACTAATAAAGATCACTCGTTTTTAAGTAAGAAAATAAATTCCATGTGACAGAGAGAGAGAGAGAGAGAGATGATAGACCAAAAAACAAACATAGATAATTTATTGCATAAACTAATAACGGTGGGCGGTGATGCAAAGTGGGTTGGTAAAACCAACGGCGGTGATTGAATTATTAGACGGGTTGATTTTTAAGCAAGAATCCGCTCAATAGGCTTGGATTCATCATGACGTTTGGCATTCTCCAAGTCTTGCAATTGCTTCTCCTTGGCAAGCTTTTTGAGCCTGGCAAGCTCAATATCCTTGCTCATTTTCCTCCTATACATTTCAGCAAAAGTGATGGGCTCTTCAAGAATAGATTTCTCTCCTTCTCTGATCTTCAGTGGATAAACCGTGGCCTCTGGGGCTGGGTTTTGGAATGTGGCTATTGACAACCTGCTATAGTTTGAGTTCACCACTGCTTGGTGATCAGCATTCCTGAACCTTCCATTGCTCAGATACTGCTCAATTAAAACACAACAAATGAAATTAATTGCTTGCTTGGTAACATATATTATGCAAGCCCAAAAAAAAAAAAAAATCACCAAAATGTAAAATTTAGGATTAGAAAATTTTAAAGGAGCGAAAAAAAAAAGTAAAACAATAATTAAAAAAAAAAAAAAAACACATTGAACGAGCCACCCGGGCGGCTGCACTGCAGCCTCCGTCCCGTGGAAAAATCAGACTTGAAATATTTCTAGCCATCTTTTACCCAGTCACCACTTAAACTTGTCTTATTCCTAGTATAACCAAGCTCTCAATATCTGAATTCCAAATCCGCCCAACTAATTAGAAAACTTCTTTGACACAATCCTTAAGGCATGAAAGTTGGTGCTAATCTTGACCTAATGAACCAATATATAAGGATAAAAACTGTTAATTTTGTAGTTTAAAATTCAGTTCATTTTATTTGAGTTTTATTACAATAAAAAACTCTTAAAATTAATTATATTTAACTTTTTTAAAATCACTCAAATTAAAAATTAAAATCAATTAAGACCCTAAATATATATACTCACGTGACCATGATCACCAAGGTTGACCACAAAGGCAGCTTCAACAGGTTGAACGGTGATCCAAGTGTTTCCTCCATCTCTAGTGGACTGGAGACCACCAACCTGGTCCTGGAGAAGAAGTGTGATTGTTCCTGGATCTGTGTGGCGCTTCAGGCCAAGAGTGAGATCCGGTTGGGGACATTTGGGATAGTAATTGATCACCACTTTTTGGTCCATGTCCACACAAGCCTTGGTTAGAGCCTCCTTATCTAATCCCATGGCTTCTGACAATACCTCCAACAGCTTGCAAGCCAGGCCCATAAGCTTCTCGCTGTACTCCTCCGTCACCGCGATCCAGCCCTCCGGCTTGTCGGGCCACCGCGAGTAGTCCCTGTGGCGGAGCGGGTAGGAGAAGTATGTCACTATCTCACGCCAGTCGTTAACCGCTTCACCCTGGTCAGATTTGCATATTGTTTGATTATGATATCATGATTACAGTCATATAAATGAGCATATTGGAGAAATCACATTTGTGATAGCTAGACTATATAAAATCTTACTACTCTTAAGAAACAATATTTAATGTTGGATGAAAATCTGACGGTTCATAACTAAAATGTTCACCAACACAAATGTTGGCCGTATGGTGAACCTTTATGTTGATTTAGACAAAAATGTGAAAGAATTTTTTTTTTATTTTTTTATTACCTGTAAGTGGCTGGAGACAATGAAACCGCCTTTTTTGCCACCGGACATGTCGAATCGGAGCTTCTCCTCGGGAGGCAAGGCGAAGAACTCGCGAGCAAGACGAGACATATTAGAGATGAGTGCGGCATCAACGCCATGATCAACAACCTGGAAGATACCCCAGTCCTCACAGGCCTCCACTATCTTCTTGCAAATCTCAGCACGGCGGCCTTCGACCTCGTCGATCCCGGCTAGGGAAATGACCGGAATCTCGGTGCTGAATTCGTTGTAGGCCACTTTTGGACGCTCATCTTCGTCTCGGACGAAGCTGCCGTGAAGTGTTTTTTCTTCAACAAGAGCCGTGAGAGTTTTGGGAGCCATTATTTGGTTCTTTCTATGTGCTCCTTTTATTGTATGTGTATGAAATGAATGATGCTAAAACGGTTTTGGCCAAAGTGAAAAAAAGTGTGCGAGTTTTTTAAGGAGTGATGGCAAAGGGTTATTTATATACCCAAATAAAAAAATTATTTGTTTGGCAGATTTGAGAGAGGTTGGTTGGCACGTGGCAGCTACAACTACCTCTCACGTCGTGAGTCGTGACTGCCTAATTTTAATTATTTTTTAAACGAAAGAAAAATAAAATCTTCTTTCTCTCGCTCACTCACGACTCAATGAGAAGATTCGAAATCCAAGGAAAATATACATGGAATGCTTTTATCCTTCTTTCTCTTTTATTATTGTAATGAAGGTTTCACACAGATAATTAGATACATTGAGGGCCGATAGTTTGTATTTATATTTTTAAATAGTAAAATAAGATAAACATAAATTGAGATTTTTTATTAGTGTTTAGATAGTATTTAAAAAAATTCTTTTATATTTAAAAATAGTTTTTGAACTTATTTAAGTAAAAAAATTAAAAACACTTAAGTTATGTTTGGAAGTTAAATTTTGTGGGAGAAAAGAAATATGAAGGAAAAAGAAAAAAAAACAAATAAGGGAAAAAAATAAAAAATTTGTCACCTTGTTTGGAACCTTAAGAAAATTTATAAGAAAAAAAAGTCAAAATCCATTCAAATTTTTTATTTCTTGTTTGGTAGTTGAAGAAATTTATATATATAAAAATAAAAGAAATTTGATTTTTTTTTAAAAAAAATACATCAATTTATCTCTACTCATTCTCTCACCTCACTTTCTCTCTCCTCACTTTCTCTCACTTCACGGTTGTCGTGTGCTCCTCTGAATCTGGAATACCACAGGCTGTCGTACGATCCACTCAATCTGGAACACCACGGGGCTACACTCCGGCTCGCCGCCGAACTAAAACAGAAACCGGGGATCCGGTTTGCACTTGACGACGATGTACAGCCTGACGGCGTCTCCGCCAAGCTTCATCTACCCAGCCTGAAAAACAACTAGCTTGGAGTTGTCGCCGGCGAGGGCGATGTGGAGACGGCCGAAGAGCTTCCCGTTTGAGACGCATGCGGCCGGTGTAGAGGGAGATGCGGAGGGTGAGATGGCACCGGGAGGAGAGGCAGCAGAGGGCGGCGGAGTCGAGGTGGAAGCCGGCGGAAGAGTAGCGGAGTCAGGGGGAGAGACAGAGGAGGTGGAGAGAGGGAGGAGAGTGGTCTGGGAAGGGAAGTTGTAAAGGCGGAGCTTGTAGAAGCAGGGCGTGGCTGATGGGTGGACTCCCTGAAAATTTTTCCCATTTAAATTTTCATTTTCCACCCAAATTTTTAGGGAAAATGAAATTCACCATTTATGTTATACATTTTGCACTTATTTTTCTATGTTATTTTTTTTTCCACATTTTCCTTTGGTTCCAAACAGAGAAAAGCTAAAATCCATCACATTTTTTTATTTCCTCCAAATAATACGGGTTCTAAATAGGACTTTATTGTTATAAAAGTAATGTAATAAAAAAGATATGGATGTAATATTTAATTTATTGTTCATAAATAAAAGATTATAAATATAAATAATTTTTTTTTTTAAAGTATTACGGAGATGATTTATTTTAAAAATATTTAAAAAAAATAAAAAATATTTAAAATTATCTATCTAAACAGATTTGAAAGTGATTTTTAGACTAAATAAATTAAAAATTGCTTTTTTAAAGGCAATCTAAACGGGCTTGATTTAATTTTGAATATCTGGATGTGATGATCTCATTCATTTTTTTCCCCATCCGGTGTAAGTATTTGCTTTGCACTATAAAATAACCAGCCATTTTAACCAACGAAGACGAGTATTGGACTTCTTGTAGTACTGGACTTATAATTTTACAAAATTTTCTGATGGCTTTTTGGGGGATTAAAAAAATACTAGCGCCCCAGATTTGCTTAAAAATGCTGCTTTTAATTTTATTTAGTTTAAAAGTCACTTTTAAATTTATTTAGATAGACAATCTTAAAGTATTTTTAACTTTTTTAAACACTTTTAAAACAAACTATTCCTTAGTACTTATGAAAAACATTTTTATGTACATTTTTAACTTTTTATTTGTGGACAACAAATTAAATATTTCATATATATTTTTTATTACATTACTTTTTATAACAATATGTATTTTTTACTTTTTTACTCAAACTGGTTCAAAAGCTCGTTTTAAATATGAAAATACTTTTTAAACACTAATTAAAAAATCATAATTTATATTTATCTTATTTTACTACTTAAAAGTACAAGTATAAACTATCCTAAATGGACCCTAAGTTTACTTTTCTTAACATTTGCCTGATTTTTTTATTAGGAACATTTGTCCTGAAATTTGAATATGTAAATAAGAAATTCAAATCCGTACTCTTTAACATTCTATTTCTTTGTTATTTGTCTCATAAAGATATTCTCTCATGCAATTCATCAGTACCCTACTAAATTAATAGTTACTCTTATATTTATTTAAGGTATCATTTTTTAACAATAAGATATTAAAATTTTGATTATTTTATTGATTTGAGTTTTACTACAGTAAAAAACTTTTAAAAACAGTCACATTTAATTTTTTTATTATAGTAAAAAGATCTCACATAAAGTCACATATAAACTTGAATTAAAAACTCGAATTAGCAAACTAAACGGACAATAATTCGACAGTTGTAATAAATTAAATAATTAATAAAAAAATTTATAATACTTAATAAGACTATATTTTTATCACATAATGTTATTAAATTTTTATATTTAATAAATAATTCCAATAAAAACGTAATTATTGAAAGTTGGTCCCCGCATTTGCTTAAGAGAAAAACAAAGAATTAGATCTGTCATAAAATATAATAGACAATGATGTATTAATAGGGTTTGCTGTTTGGTAGGATTTGTGGCCATACTAGCGTCACGTGATCTTAACCAAACTTGGACTCTATTCTTGTCATGCATGCACGTGCCTAGGCTAGCTAACTACCAAATACCACAATATGAGTTTTTGTTAATTTTATACGTGCCTTTTACGAATAATGCATAGTTTGTTTCAAATTATTACTAATTCGTGTAGGATTGTATTACTGCCACTTGAATATTTGGTTTCTACCAAAGAGCGTCTTTTCCTTTTTTTCATGCTCAGACTTTTGATTGTTCTAGAAATTAGATATATCTAGGTCTCGTTCATTTAACTGATTCGAATTTTCAGTTCTAAGTTTTTACAGTTAAAAGCTCTTAAAAAATATCACATTAACTTTTTCTGTTATTGTTAAAAGCTATAAGAAAATATCATATCTCAACTCAAATTAAAAACTCAAATTCGTAAAGCGAACGAGACCCTAGTAGAATGATTTGACTTCTAATGCCAATTCTAGCCTCTAGGTTCATTATGACTCGTCACGTTAAAAAGGGAAAACTACCAATTCCCAAGTTGATGGGCGCGTTTGGAACTCGTTCCAAAATAATTTTATTTTTTGTATGAAAATGAAAATGAAAACGTTTTCAATCTCAGAAATCATTTTTGAAAATGCGTTTGGTAGTTTTATCAAGAGATTGTTTTCAGTGTAAAAAAATCCAATTATATCTATCTTTCTCTCTCTCTACTTGAAAGAGGAGAAAATGAAAATAAAAATGAAAAACGATTAAAAGTTGTTTTTCATTTCTCTCTCATTTTACACTAAATTAAAAAATCATTTTTATTTCCGTTTTTGTCTTTATTGCACCAAACGCCGTTTTAGAAACGTTTTTATTTTTTTCTCAAAAAATGTGAAAAACAAAAACGAGATCAATTCCAAACACGGCCATCGATATATCAACTAATGACGTGAAGTAATCTGTTGTTTATACTATATCAACATGTATATATATATATATATATGTATATAGGTGTGATGTTAATAGTTATTTTAATATTTATTTATTGTTGGATACTACTATTTTAATATTGATGAGACAATGTTATAAATTAAGTAGTTGATAATTAAAAAATGTACATCAATTAAATAAATTGGCCCAAAACTTTATAGTTTCAATTAACCCCTTATCTTCACAACCAAATTAATTGGTATTGACAATATTTGGTATGGACCGCAATCGTTTGACTAATTTAGGGTATTATTCACAAATAAAAGATCATTGTAGCAAAGTTTTAGAGGGAAAAGAAAAACTTTAAAATTTATGTCTTTAATATACTATTGGAGAAATAGTTCATCGTAGAAGTTTCCAAATATTTATGTAATATGGTAGATTATAGTAATGTAATTTATAGGTTTTAAATTAAGGTAATTTTATTTGATCAGCAAAAAAAAAAAAAAAAAAGGTAATTTTATCTTCACATTTCTTTTAATTGTTATTATTTATTTACTTACATGTCTATAGTGCGAGCTGTCGGTCAACTCATGATACTCTAGGAAAGGTGAGTGCTCCTTTTACAAATTCTTTTTATTTTTCTTGTGAAACAACGATTGAGTACCGTATTTGTTTACTCTCTCTCTCTTTTTCTTTTTCCCCTTTAAATTTTTGCCTTCTTATAGAAAAAAAAAGTTATGCTCTGTTTATTTTGAGAGTTCTGGCATAGTTTTGGATCATAATTCTTAATTCGTTATAGTATTTTTCTCTTATAAAAAATTTAAATTTTAAAAATTAAAATCATAAACCATAATTCTAAACATATGAACCAAACGTCACCTTAATAATTATTTGTCTTATTGACTTTAATTCTCAATAACATGAACGAAAAGAAGAAAAGTGCTCATTAAGGATACTTAATTACAATTTTATTATTTGTTATAATAAATCTTTCTCAAGTTTTTTTTTTTCTGACTACGTTATGTGAAAATAAAAATTATAGTAATTTCTGAGAATTGAGTTGAAAATAGCATTTTTTTTAAATATTTTAAGACTAGGAAAACTACATAGTAATAATAATATTCACAATTTTTACTACAAAATTATGTATAATTATCTAATAGTTATAAATTTTACTATTTAAAAAAGAGATAAATATCTCTTAGGGTATGTAGGTCTAAAATTTTACTTCTAATTCTTAATCAATATTATTTTTAGTTAAATAATTATATTAGTTAAAAGGGTATTAATTAAGTATAAAGGATAAAAATCTATACCCATACACTTTAAAAGATAAGCTCAATTTTCTCATATCTCATAAAATAAAAAGCCGATTCTAAAAAATAAAAAAGGGGAAGCTGAATAATCCCGTACGGCCTAATAACTTGAGGTTCATGGGTAACCAGAATTTTTATTATTTACTCTTAATTTATAACATTTTTAGTTAAATAATTACACTAATAATAATAATAAGATATTTATCAAAAATAACACGCTTTAAGCTAAATTCTCCATTTTTTCTAACATAAACCCAGAAGGGCCCATATCAAAATGGAAAGGCCAGTATTTCTTACAAAGCCCAATAACCTGAGGCTATGTGTGTTCAAATAATACAAGTCCCAACGGCTAGTTTTTTGACCCGCCTGTGCCGTACACGCGCCAACGGTCATATGTTGCCGTGTAAACCCCCGTTTTGCTGTTCTTAATCTGTTATATAAACTCTCTTGCATCTTTTCCCTAAAGACATCCATTTTACTCTCTCTCTCTCTCTCTCTCTCTCCCTCTCTCTCATCAGTTCTCAGAGTTCTTAGTGTTTCCGAAACTTTCTTAATTCAGATTTCAATGGAGACTCCATCGTCCACGATAAGGGTCACAAGATCTCAGACTTTGACCGGTCTCAACAACAATATTCCCTTCTCAAGTAAGTTGATAATCTAATCTTTCACTTTCTTTTTTTTTTTTTTTTTTTTTTTTTTTTTTTTTCCACAAAAAAAAAAACAAAAACTTGGTGGTTTTCTTATTTTTCTTCGTTGCTTCTTGTTTCTCTACCGAAAAAACCGAAGATTCCGAAAAGGGTCTTTCGAATTCGAGGCAAAGAAGGGCGAAGCCGCAACAAGACCGGTCTGCGCTGATCGACATCACGAACGATTCTCCAATCGTCGGTCTCGCGACGGGCGGGGCCTTGGAAACCCCGTCGTCGTCGATGGCGAAGCAACGGAGCAGCCGGGCGAAGAAAACTCCGGGGTCCGGAGAGGCCTTGCTGAGAGGTCAGGTGAAGACCCTTTTGCAGAAGGTGGAAGAAGAGGCCGAGCTCTCAAAGATCTCGCTCGATAGCCGCCCTTTTCTTCGCGTTAAGGGCGTTGCGAACTCTCCCGCCGGGCTTCTTGCCCCGACCCCGGCGAACACCCCTCAAGTCTTGAATCCTTCCGGTGGGAATGAAAACAATGGTTTGTCCTCTGAGGCTCCTTCTCCGCTTGTTGAAGAACAATTAATTTCTCAGGTGAGGTTAAAAGTAAAAATTATACTTTTCGGGGTTCTTGTGGAATTAGCCGTTGCATTATATCTGTTTGTGAATTGTCCCACAAGAGTTTTGATTATCAAAACAAAATTTTACTTTTTGGGTTCTTGTTATATTGATTAAGATTGCATTTATCTGGTTGCAAATTTCTATTTTCTGATTATTAAGGTTATTCTGATTTGAATTATTTTTATTCGGTTTAGGTGATTGATGAGGAGGAAGAGAGTCTTGAATTGCAAAAGAGCATAATCACCCGGTCTTTACTCCTAGATTTCTCTGAGAAATCTGATAGCTGTGACTCATCAGAATGTTCCTCCGTGCTGACCAAATCCAAAGAAAAGTCGACCCCGGACGATGATAATTCATCTGTCTGGTCTGTTCAGGTAAATGCCAGTACACTCGGCGAAGAGGACGAAGAAGAAGAAATCGAAGATGAAGAAGATTATTATGTTGAAGAAGAAGGTGATGAAGTTGAAGAAGAGGGGAATGATGAGATGGTTGATGAGCTGTGTCAATTTCTAAGCAAGATTAGCATGAATGAGAAGCCACTTCCCAAGTTTGAAGGGAAGCACACAAGGTTTGTGTACAACAGTGATGATGAGATTATTGAAGAAGAAAACGAGGCTTGTTCACCGAGCGTCCTGCGTTTGAATGGCTTGCCAACACCGAAAGGGAAGCACCTGCGCTTTCTTGAGGAAGAACATGAGTGATGAAAAGAAGAGGGAATGGATCTTTGATGATGAAAAGAAGAGGGAATGGATCTTTGCTCTTGTACTGCGATACATATTGGTTCAGATTGTTTGGGGAGTTTATTTTGTTGTTTGTTTGTCATTTTCTCGGTGATTCTTTCGTTTTTGGGGTTTTAGACTTAGAAATGATGGAAAGAATTGGATGCCACAAATTGTGGTTGAATTGGTGTTGGAAAATAATACATTTGATTCAATGAATTTTTACTTCAATTAGTTTACATTTTAACTGCCCTACTTGTTGCTATTATTGATTAATGTTTTGCTGTCAAGTTAAAAACATTGATGACTTTGGGGAATGAATTTAGCCCCCAATATTATCTAACAAACGTTAATGCAAAATTAGTATAGAAAAAGCAGGATATTTTCGGAGACTACATCCGTATTCATTTTATGCAATGTACCACCACCAAAAAAAAAAAAAAAAAAAAGTTAAATAGATCAGGTATTTCAAAATTCCGAGGAGGTTGTTTGTATGATTTGTTGTGTTTCCCGTTAATTCCAGTGTTGAATTTACGAGTCAAGTGAGTTCTCCATAAGTAATGTAATTTTTCATGTGAGATAATTCTACACCAAAATAGAAATTAGTGATTACAATTATTACAACCAAGAAGCGTATAATCCCAAATTTTGTCTCTTACCTAGAAACTAGAAGTTAAGCCTGAAGAATGTTCGTCATATATACACGTTTAAATATGTACATTAAATTATAATTACAAATGGAAACTACAACTAGCCTTGGAAAATAAATTTCCTTTTGTTCTCTAATCTACATGTTCACCCACATCAAAACCAGGGATGCCATGTCGGATCCATCGTGCACAGATTCCTAGGTGTCAAGGCAGCCTCAACCAACTCGGTAACTCCTCTCTGCACTGACTGTGGCGGGTCCATAGCATTCTCCTCCTGAATTCATTGAGAAAAATGTCATCATGAATATCTCTTATAGTATCTCAGTGAAAAATGTCAAGTGGCATTACTTTCTCATGTATAATTTTCAATCTAAGCCGGAATTTGAGACGCTGTGGAATTGAAAGGGGACGATTACCTCTTCGGAGAAGTATTGTGGGGCTATTCCGTTGATCCGGCTTATGACATGATCAACATTGGTAGTGACTTTTTGTTTAAAGTCCAAGGGGGTCATACTACTACTGCCTCCAACAATAGGGGCAATGGGCATTCCAAGGGGTCTTCTCCAAGACCACGACAGCAACTCATCGCGGAAAAACATGGCTAGCTGATGCCAAAGGTGCTGACTTTGCTGCAACATAGATAGATAAAAGATGAAACAAAGAACTTTTTTTGAAGTTTGTTGTGACAATGACAAAAGTTCTACAAGTAAAGCTAACCTTAGGTGAAACCACAGCCTGTGCTGCAGCACACATTGCGGACACAATGAGGCCTTCCACTCCAAAATTGGAGAAGAAAGCTTGCATATTCCTTGTAAGACGGAAAGGCACTGGTTCATTGAACTCTATCATCCCATTTGCGTCGTATGCGGGGTGAAAATCTGTTTGGAATATTTTCCCCGTGTTCTTTGCGAATAAGATCTTGTTTGGTGACCTTCCTCCAATTTGTAGCATGAAAGACATGAAGCTTGATAGAGCCAACTGGATGGCAAATTGCTTTTTGAAAGCCCACATATGATTGCCACTTGATAGGGTCTTGTACATGTACTGGGAGAAGATGCCATCAGTTACAAGATTTCTCGTGATGTCGGTATAAGCTTGCAGCCGAAGATCTACAATAGCCTCTGGTGAGACTTGGCCAGTTATAGCTGGGTTCAGTTGTTCTTTGAAATAGGTAATAGGAAGATCTGCCTCTCGGTCATTCCTTGCACAATGGTTCTCATACACCTCAAGGAACGTGCTGTACATTAAATCCTCTTCCACCATGCGTACCTGCAGTCACGCGGAGAGATATTGCTTAGAATAAAGTACGAACACATGTGAAAGTCAGACTATAACGACTTCTCAAAGGCCAAGCAAAACGATGCACTACTAGATCACTCTACAAACGAGGAGATCACTAATGTTGGTCTAACCAATCATTTGCAGGTGTATCCATGCAAAACAGTTGAAAAAAAAAGTGAATACTACGTCCTACATATCCTAGAAAGTTCGTCAAGAAATTAGAAAGTGCAAGATAACAAGACGTGTAGAATGAAAAGACAAACCTGTGACCAAACAGGAATAATGATCGGGGTGTGAATGGAGATGTGGCGGCGCCTTGATTCCTTGTGCTTGTCAAACATTTGGTTCAACACTCGGAAGAGCTGCAATATACGTTCATCACTTCTAGCGTTTGGGGTCAAAGATGTTTGGACAATAAAATGGCGTTGAGAACCATCAGAGCCAATTAGAGTCAAACGGCGGAAACTACTTCCATGTCTCCGCACAATGGGAATGTCAGCGCCAACCCTGTCTAGCTTGACTGTATGGTCTGGTGCAATTTCCTACAGCACAAGACGGTATAATTTTTTAGCAAAACTAGTGATAAAATACATCAAAAACCATTTATTTTTTTATTAACCAAGTACTTACATACACTTTCAGCTAATAAAACCTAGTTATTGAATATTTCAAACAAACCCCGAACATGGTGCTTTAATTACCTGATCGCAGAAGTATTGCCCTGGAACTTCCACATCGACCACATGGAAGTCTCGCAGGACCCTACTTTCTTCTTCCAGCTTCAAGACAGCCGGAAACCTGTCCTCAACATTGCTCTGAAGAACATTTTTCCAGTGTTTCAATCTCTCAGTAAGTTCAGAGAGGCTTCCAGGGAAAGTGGCTGTGCTTTCAGGATCAAGGTCACGCTCAAAATCCTGTTTGTACTCTCTCACGAAATCAACATGCTTATTAACAGCATCAGCAGAGAAGCAAGCTCTACAAACACCAGATAGCTCCTTCTTGAGAGATTGGGGAACCTCAGCTGTAGTGGCAGTCGGATACTTGTAGCAGCGGTGAAGCAGTGCATTAACTACGGCAAGAAGCCTCTCCTCCGGTAAAGTGACAAACCTTGATCCGATCTCTGTGAGCAGAACCTGAAGAGGAGAGAGAGATATGTTACAGAGTTAGAAATACAAAGAAAACAAGAATTACTTGGGGGTAAAGAAAACTATGCATATTATGTGCATATGCTAGCCACATGTACTATTTATAGATGTATTTGCACAGACAATATATAGGAGTGTGTCTGAATGTAGACAACATAAATACATGTATATTTTAAGAAACCAGAACATGGTGGTCACCTCAAGTTCACTAGCTAAATTTGTGTGCTTGCTTCTAAGAGCCTCCATTATATCCTTTGCAGCATCGAAAGCACTGGCAGCGGAAGCCACAAAACCCAAATTACCATTACGCCTTAATGCATTCTGACCGCCATCATTGATGCTTGAAGAGCTTTGCTGCGCAGGCTGGTCACTACCTGGATGCACACCAGTCTCCACACCACTGGACCTCTCAGGTTCCTGCCCATGAGTACTTCCACCATCATGAGAGCCAATAGCACCACCAGATTGAGTTGCTGGGTGAACTTGGTTCTCCGATGATAAAGTAACCCCACCATGACCCTGGACTCTTGCATTTCCATCAGCAACTAAGCCAATGGAAGCAGAAACGGCACCAGATACACCTTGTTGCATTCTTTGTTGAGCCATTGCTATTCTGTTTGCTTCAGATTTACTTGCTACATCACGACGTTCAAGCAAATATGTGCGCAGCCAATAATACAGGGCCTGAAATTAAGTGTAACTGTTAGATATATTTGTTAAAAAAAAAAAAAAAAAAAAAAAAAAAAAAAAAAAAAAAAAAAAAATCCTTCAAAGTTAATATGTATCGCATTTACCTGCGGATAAACAGTAGCAACTTTTAGTAGAACAAGCTTGCAATGAGGAGCTTCTGTTCTCTGCAAAGAAAGCAGGAGTTGAAAAAAAAAACAGATACAAGAATAAATCAAAATCCTTCAAAGTTAATATGTATCGCATTTACCTGCGGATAAACAGTAGCAACTTTTAGTAGAACAAGCTTGCAATGAGGAGCTTCTGTTCTCTGCAAAGAAAGCAGGAGTTGTGGAATCCATGAAAGCCAAACCCAATGAGGAATTTGCTCTAGATACTTGTCAAAAGCCCTTCCCACGGGTTCATTAGGTGAATCGAAGCTAAGAAGATATAGAACGCGAGCTAGATGGCTTCTTGAGTTAGATATTCCAAATTTTATGCCTTGAAGAAAGCAGCTGACAGCATATTCCAGCCAAATCTCTTCTTGAGTTTCTTTGTAAGCCTGTATACACAGGAAAAATAAGCAACAAAATTTGAAAAATTGGTATCTAGATCAGGTAGACAATGACCAAGTAAACAAAAATCATATAAAAAAATAATACCATGTCACAATAATTTCCCCAGCTTATCCATCCTTTAGGCAAATTTTTGAATAGGCTTATGGCATTGGAGTATTCAAGATTAGCACCTTCAGAATTGTTTAACTTTAACAAGAAATCCCCTTTTAGACGATAAATTTCTGCTTTGTGTTTCACTGGAAAGTACTCTAAATTGGTGCTGTTAATCAGATTGAGACCACTGGTAAGCTCTCCTTTCATCTCCAGATAAGCTTGTGCTTGCTCTCTTATCTTAGTAAAGGCCTCCTGCAAGCATAGACCAGAAAAGTAGATGAGAAACCTATATCTATTACTGCCTTTTACAACCATTAGAGAATATTCTTTGGCATGTGTAGAAAGAAGTGTACGCATTTCATGCCCTTTTTGAGTATTTAATATCTCCATTAGAATATCTAAATATGGGTATTTCTTTTTAAATCACCAAATAGTAGAAATATCACCACAAAAGAAATCCAAGCCAATATGATAAAATTCATTGTCAAAGATTTCAAAAATCAATTAAGAAAACCAAGCGTAAACTCAGAGGTCCTCTAGAGTTCATCGTTATCTGCACAAATTCATAATGAGCATACGAAAATGAAACCAGACATAATTTTATGAATTCTATGCAACTGAGAGAGTTCATTTCCACCCTCGGCAAACAGACAACATATTGAGCGTAGTTTTTAAATACCTGCACTTCCATGGTTGAATGACCATACATCTTTTCAAGTATTGTTACGCAAACATCATAAAGGCCTTGCTTACGAGCAATGTGAGCAAGCTTGTTAACATTCCAGGCTTTGTCACGATAACCAAGGTGATGAAGTTGTGGATTTGTGGCACTAAAATCCTTGAAAGCGTCTATGACTCCATTGTACATTTCATTCCTCCATTGGAGCAAATCATACCAAACAGACATATTGTCCCATTTATTTGGAGTTCTCAATCTCCAAGTCTCAAGAATGTCTTTTAGATCCGAATAAAGATTACCGTGTACCCCAACAACAGAACTTCCAGAGACTTTGTTTCCATTGGAAATGTCTACAAGAATTCTTGCTGATTCTTGAACTTCAACTAGCTGCTGGAATTGCTGCAAGAGATGGATCCTGGAATAAACAGACATCTCCGGTAACTGCCACCACTGCTCTAAAGCAAGATCAACACCTTTCCCCACGATGTTTTCAGCATCCCCGACACCATTTGCATTTCTATCATGGAGTGCAAAAAATGCTTGAATGAGTCTGAGTTTCGGAGTTTCTTCTACTTGAGCCTTCGGAATTACATGGTCCTTCATATATGCCCAATCAGGTAACTTCCACAGACTATCCAGAAGTATCTCATAATTCTCAACACTCTTGCCAAAATCTACCAATGCATCCCACTGACTAAGTTGACTAGCACAGTACAACCACTGTTCTTCCCAGAGACACATCTCAGCCTTTGGAACTGTATTGTTGTAAGTTCCTTGAGTTGCCTTCACCATTGCTTGGTAAAAGAGGTTTTGAGCACGCTGCCAATAACCATGCTGAACCAGTGAAAGTCCAGCCCTGGTTTCTCCAGTAACCGACCTTTTCTTCCATAGTCCACACCTCATATCTTCCTCATTGAGCAAACGATAAAGCTCGGCCAGAGATTCAGAACACTTTGTATCGTTCAGAAATAACATGACATGGCTTTCTAGTAAGGCCAATGCAATGTGCCAAGCATTATAAGTCTTTCCAATATATTTAATGAGCTCACTTGGCATCCGAGGTTGAGGGTGACTCAACTGAAGCCCTTCTAGAAGTGCTTGCACAACATTAGGTCTATTTGCTTGCTGTTTCTTATGATAATCTTTTGATAGGAGAGCGATCATTGGTTTAGCTAGTGTGACCTGCTCATCCTTTTGTAAGGTGACCCATACAATTGGAAACACCAACACCCACAGATGATATGCAACATTTGCGTCCATATGAGCCAGCTCTCTCAGAGGAATAAGAAGGTCAGCCACCTACAAGACGAAGAAAGGGGTTAGAACTTCCAATTCCAATGAAACATTAAGTCCTAGTTTGGGTTATTTCAACTGTGTTTTTATCACCAGCAACTCCAGAAACCACCAAGACAAGGAAGAAGAACCTCCCAAAAACTTGAGTATAACCAATTACATCAAAGGGAAAATTAGACTATCCTGATGTTATATTTTAAAAATTTTGATTAATTCTAGCCATCATAATCGAAATTTTATCAAATGGCGTGATGCAAAAAATTACAACTCCTACCTTTAGTTTGCTCATCTCATTCAGAAACTGTGCATGTTTAAGAACAAGAGTATCAAATGTTAGAGGAGCATCCTCAGGAGCCTCTGATACATCAGTAGCCTGGGGCTGCATCCCAGAAGAATCGGGAAGATGACCTGAAACTACAAGTGGTGGCACCCTTGCAGAGTTTGGAGCGAGTGTAATGGGCTTATCTTCAACCAAGATCGCCAAAAGAAGATCGAGGCCCTGTTTGAGCCAGAAAACATCACTTACAGCTTCCCAATCCTGAAGTTGAATAATGTATTGCAGCCTTGCAAACAACGTCTTCTTAAGAGACTCGTGATAGAGTAAGAAAAACTTCATTCTAATTTCAGGATCTCTTGCCCGTAAACCAAGCATGGATTGCCTTTCCACCCTCTGAAACACCTCTTGACGTAAGGCCACAGGATATCTGAGTCGAAAAAATCATTTGAGTCAATTTTGTGATAAAGAACGCCGCAAAGAAATTTCGAAATGTTACTTACTTATTTGCATCAGAACATATTCCATAAAGAAGCTCAAGATATTTCCTCTCCCACTCTTCCAGGGAAGCCTGGGAGAAATTTTGCTTGTCGATCTGGGAAAGCTTCTGAAGAAATGAAACTATTTCCTTAGGGGTGAGAAAAGCACTTGACATGCCCGATGTGCCTGGCTTGGTGAAGTCATCTTCAATCCACCCTTTTACCACATCAAGTATGCAAAGAAGCACGCTAGCATCTGTACCTTTCTCTGAGAGCAGGGCATTCAATATCTGAGTTATCAACCGTTTGCAGTCTGGAATAACCATAACCCTTTCATTAATGAGTTTCAAAACGGATTTTAGATTAGAAATAATTGCTCCCGCATCAGCACCCTGACGAGAAGAGGTAACTGCAGAATCTGGATCTTTTGTTTGACCCTGACAAGGTTGGATAATTTTGTTAATGTAAGATACCGACATATAGAACAATATGCATCATACTTAGAGCCCGTTTGGTTCATGGATTAAAATCATGAGATTAAAACCATTTTCGATTCACGTGTGTTTTTTGTGAGAGAAACTACTGTAGCAAACCATGAACCATGATTCGAATCAGAGAACGAATCCTTCAACCAAATGGGTTCTTAATTCCATTAGAAACGTCCAACCGTTCTTATATTCCACTCTTTCTTTTTTAGTAGAATTATGTTTCCTATAGAAAAGCAAAGGTAAAAACAAAAACCAAAAAAACATAAAATATAGCATAGAAGAAATATGAGGAATAAAGATATGTGTGTGTGTGTGTGTGTACGGACACACACATCCACATATATACACACACACACACACACATATATATATATATATATTGAATAGGTACATAAATATGGCCTCATAGAACACAACACCGCAAAATACTATAAAATGGAAGAGACGGATAACGCCACCTTTTGTAACTGTAATGTGTGAACTACTGACATGAAACTGAAATAGGGCCCAAAGGAAAATTATTTGTGACACGATGAAACATACCTGTCTCGAATGAGAACCTGATGAAGACCCCATATCTTTGGCCAGGCGTTGAAGGATACGAACTAAGATAAAAGGATCGATAATGTTCTTATGCACCTCTGTCAAGGTTTTGATGACAAGCAGAATGAAGCTTATTGAACTAGAAGTGCTTTCTGCATTTGAAGTTTGAGGAGCTGTATCATTAATCTGCCTTGGAGCTGTAACCTCATTGACATGCTTCTGTATCAGCTCAGCAACCTTCTGATACAACAATTTCACATCTGGTGGCGTAGTAGCTGCTTCTACAGGGAAAGCAGCAAAGACCATCTTCAACAGGGAACACACTGACTTTCCACCATCTAATAATTTAATTTTGAAACATGGCTCAAGAATCTGCACATCCGTCAGGAAAACATAAAGAAAAGACGAACACAATTTAGGAAATTGCAGACTTGTAAGGAAACTACACGCATAAATGATAAAATAAAGGGTTGTATAAATGTTTGTAGCGCATGTATTATGTATTGCAGTCATGTACCTGGGAAATCTGATTGACGTTATTTCTAATAAACAAATGTGGCTGCTTCTCCAAAACCTTGTTCACGATATCTAAGCCCTGCGCGAGGGTTGTGGGAGGGTCCTTAGACTGAGATTGATGAATGCTGCTCAGCAACTTGTCAAGATAATTGAACTTCACGTTGGCATTTGGCCAAACTTCTAAAGCTTGTGAAAGTAACTCTAAAGCTTGTTTATACATAGTAGTTGCTTCCCTGTCCTTGGCCTCGATAACCAGTGAAACCTGTTTGCAGAAGCCATGAAAATTTCAAAACAATAAAACCCATGCAACCTTTTCTGCAGGCCATGGAGAAGAAATGTAGAAAAACATGTTAAAGCTAAAATGTTACCTAAGATCTAATCCCAGCATTGGGTATCAAAAACAAGGTGGCCTTCTATAATATCACAACATGGCACAATGATGATCTCCGGTCTAGTCTATGCGTGAATGAGGATTTTTGTATTTCCAGCTTAATGACTGAAGAGTAGAAATTTTGAATGCAGCAGAAACAAAAAATCAAGTTGGGACATAATGTGCCTGTTTGTTTTTGTTTTTGAAAATGTTTTTCTCGTTTTTTGAGGATAAAAAATGAAAACGGATAAAAAAAATGTGTTTGGTGCAACAATTTTTGAAAATTGAAAACAAAAACGTTTGTCTTTTTCCCCTCCTTTTCCCAAAATCTGAAAACGACTTAAGATCGTTTTCTCCGTTTTCATTTTTGTTTCCTTCTTCTCCCATTTGCATCTTCCGATTCAACATCCGCCAGCGACCATCCCCACCGTCGCGTCCGGGCCCGGCGGCGGCTTTCTCTCTCTCATCCTCGTGTACTCTCTGCCACTCTGTTTCTCTCTCCTAGATTGCTCTCTCTCGTCGTCGTCTACACAGTGAGTCCGGCATTCCGGCCTCGAGCGGAGAGAGATGGCGGTTGGGGATTTGAGGCAATCAGAAGAGTTAGAGAGAGAAAGTTTGGAGGGAGAGAGGTGTAAAGTGGATTAATGGATGTTTGGAACCTGATTTCCTCAAGAACTTTGGAGGCAACAACGGATCCTTGGGTCACAGCAAAGAGAGTGGCAAGAAAGATAAGTTGCAGATTCACAACAAAAAGATGAGCAATAAAGACCATCTACAGGTCCGCAACAAAAAGATAAGCAAGAAAAACCAGGTACTGGTTCGCCACAAAAAGATGGGCAGGAAATACCATTCACAGGTTGGCAACAAAAAGATGGGAAAGAAAGCCCAGTCACAGGTTCCCAACAAAAGGATGGGCAAGGAAAACCAGTTTTTCTTTTGGCTGAAATCTGGATTTTTCTGTGGAGTGGAAATGAGAGACGGTGTTCAAGGTTTTTGGTGTTAAAAATGTTGTTGATTTTCATACCTTTAAAGTTCTGCTATAAATTTTTATTAACAGAGGAGGTGGTCGGCCGAGGTGAATCGGAGGGTGGTGACTTTTCTTCAGGTGGCATTGGTTTTTGTTCTCCCGGATATTATTATTTAAAATACTATTACATGTTTTTAAAAATTAAACCGCCAAACGCAGTTTTAGTTTTTTTTAAACTGAAAATAATCTCAGAATAAAACTACCAAACGCATTTTCAGAAATAATTCTAAAATGGAAATGAAAACGTTTTTGAAGAATTTCTGAACTTCTATTATTAATCTTCTGTAACCCTACAATAGCATATATATACACAAATGACTAATAAGGGAAAAACTAACTAGCTTGATTCTCTCCTAAAAATCAGGAAACAAAATTATGAGAAAAGATCACAACCGATCTCTCCTTTTATTCCTAAAATACTTTCCTAAACTAACTTCCCTAACTTTTGACTTCCGAATTCAACACTCCCCCTCAAGCTGGAGAATATATATCATATAACCCCAACTTGCAAATTAAGTCTTCAAAGTTAGGTCTTGGTAGAGCTTTGGTGAGGATGTCTGCCGTTTGTTGCTTCGTAGGGATGTAGTTCAATTTAACTGTCTCACTAGTCACCTTCTCTGTGATGAAATGTCTGTCAATCTCAACGTGCTTAGTCCTGTCATGATGCACGGGATTCTTGGCTATGCTTATAGCTGCCTGATTATCACACATCATCAGAATAGGAAATGAACTCATTTGTCCCAGTTCACTTAGAACCCTTCTTATCCAAATCCCTTCACAAATTCCCTGTGCTAGTGCTCTGTACTCAGCTTCTGCACTACTTCTGGCTACCACTGATTGCTTCTTGCTCCTCCAGGTAACAAGATTGCCCCAGACAAAGGAACAATACCCAGACGTTGACCGTCTATCAATGAGGTTTCCTGCCCAATCTGCATCTGAATACACTTCAGTGTTACGGTTTTCTGTCTTTATGAAGAATAGGCCTTTCCCTGGGGTCATTTTTAAGTATCTAAGAACTCTGTAGACTGCTTCCATGTGTTCCTCTGTAGGGCTGTGCATGAATTGACTTACAACACTTACTGCAAAACCAATATCTGGCCGAGTGTGTGACAGATAGATCAAGCGTCCAACAAGACGCTGATATCTCCCCCTGTCTACTGGAGCACTTTCTTTCTCGGTGCCAAGTTTCTTTTGACTGTCCATAGGAGTATCAACTGGTTTGCATCCAAGCATACCGGTCTCCTTAAGAAGGTCCAAAATATATTTCCTTTGAGAAACTACAATACCTTTACTCGATCTAGCCACTTCCATTCCAAGGAAATATTTCAGATTTCCAAGGTCTTTAACTTCAAACTCTTCTGACAAATACTTCTTCAACTCCTGTAGTTCCTTCACATCATTCCCCGATAGAATAATATCATCGACATAGACTATCAATATGGCAATTTTCTCAGCATGAGATTTCTTGACAAACAGAGTATGATCAGACTGACCCTGTACATAGCCAAGCTTCAAGACTGCCTTTGTGAATCTGTCAAACCAGGCTCGGGGAGATTGTTTAAGGCCATACAAGGACTTTCGGAGTTTGCAAACCTGATTCTTTGTCATACTTCCTTCGAAGCCAGGTGGAATTTCCATGTAGACCTCTTCTTCTAGGTCACCATTTAGGAAGGCATTTTTTATGTCCAGTTGTTGCAAACACCAATCTTGGTTGACTGCCAATGAAAGAAGAATTCTGATAGTGTTAAGTTTTGCAACAGGAGCAAAAGTCTCTTGATAGTCTATTCCATAGGATTGTGTAAATCCTCTAGCTACCAACCGAGCCTTGAATCTCTCGACTGATCCATCTGCCTTGTACTTTATAGTGAAAATCCACTTGCACCCCACGGGCCTTTTCCCACCTGGTAAATCCGTGATAGTCCATGTCCCATTCTTCTCAAGTGCATCAATCTCATCTTGTACTGCCTTCTTCCATTCAGAATTTTGTAATGCCTCATGTATTGTGCTGGGAATCTGAGTACCATCAAGAGAAGTAGCAAATGCTTTGTAAGATGGTGATAGCCCTTCATACGTGACATAATTCCCAATTGGATGATCTGTACATCTCCTAACACCCTTCCTCAATGCAATCGGCAGGGTAGAGTCATCAATGCTGGGAGTTGACACATCTCCCTCCCTATCCGTACCCATGTTTTCCTCAGGTGGACTTGAAATTGAGTCAATATATTGGCCACATGTTGGCTGTGATCCGTGCTCTAGCTCCTGTCTTTTCTTCCTCCTAATGTAGACTTGTAAATTCTCATTAGCAAGCTGTGGGGCTACAGATTGAACAGGCACGGGAGAAGACACATTTGTGGGCTGGACTGATAACGGCACAGGTGTGGATGAGTCAATGGGCACGGTTTGAGAAGGCCGTGGTGACTCTGAGTGAGACGAGGGTACTGACTCAAGAATAGACTCCCAAATTTGATGTTCATTCATGCTCTCCCCCTGAACACGAGATTTGGGATAGAAGAACACGTGTTCAAAGAAAGAAACATCCATGGTGGTGTAAAATCTTTTGCTTATTGGAGAATAACATTTGTACCCTTTTTGGGTTGGAGAGTATCCTAGGAAGATGCACTTATTGGCTCTAGGATCAAATTTGCTACGGTGTTGAGGATACACATGAACGAATGCTGTGCAACCAAATACTTTGGGTGGTAAATCAGATGAAACTGCACGGGTGTGAGGAAAATTTTCCAGAAGAAGCTGACGTGGAGATTGAAAGGTAAGGACTCTGGATGGCATGCGGTTAATCAAATAGGTAGCTGTGAGAATGGCTTCCCCCCAGAAATAGTTAGGAACATTAGACGAAAACATAAGACACCGGGCAACCTCCAAGAGATGTCTATTCTTGCGTTCAGCCACCCCGTTTTGTTGTGGGGTGTCAACACAAGAACTTAAGTGGATAATCCCGTGGTTCTGAAGGTAGGTATTGAGACTACTAGTAAAGTATTCCCTAGCATTGTCTGATTTGAGTACCTGAATTCTAGAATTGAATTGATTTTGAACCATAAGATTGAAGGTGTGAAAAATTTGTCCAACTTCTGACTTTTCTTTCATAAGATAAACCCAAGTTACCCGTGTATGATCATCAACAAAGGTCACAAACCATCGAGTTCCAGAAACATTTTTTATACGTGAGGGTCCCCACACATCACTATGGATCAAAGAAAAAACAGTTGAAGGTTTGTATGGGATTTGAGGATATACTGTTCGAGTATGCTTTGCAATCTGACAAATTTCACAATGAAAAGATGCTGGATTTTTATTGATAAATAATTTGGGAAACAGTTTTGCAAGATACACAAAGCTAGGATGACCAAGACGATAGTGTAACAATATAATTTCACTATCTTTATTGACATTGGAATTTGACACAGAATTAAAAGACCCTAAAAGACTCTGAGACTGGACACAACTTGCTTGTGAGACTTGGTTTGAGGATCGGTCACATGAGAGGAGATAGAGCCCGGAGCACAGTTCAGCACTGCCAATCATCTTCCCTGATTTCAAGTCCTGAAAAATACACAAGTTTGGATAAAATTTAGTAACACATTGAAGGTCACAAGCCAATTTACTAATGGACAAAAGATTACAATCCAAGTTTGGAACATGGAGGACAGAGTCGAGATACAACTCTTTAGTAAGTTTGATGGAACCTGTCCCAGCGATTTTTGAATTTGAACCATCAGCTATATGGACGGACGAGTGACCACTACTTGGCTTGTAATTTTGGAGAAGGGCAGCATCTCCTGTCATGTGATCAGAAGCGCCTGTGTCTACTATCCATGGCCTCATTCCTCCATGGTTAGCAGTGAAGGCTGTATGCGGATCAGTTTGAGCAACCAAACCAGCCCCAGTAATGTTGCCACTGCCGACTTGACTAAACAGTTTCTGCAGTACATTCATCTGTTCTTTGTTGAATGGGCTAGGCTCGGGAACAGGAGCACTATCGGAATTGGAGGCCACATGTGCTTTGCTGTCTCTATCAAACCGTGGCTTTGGTTTCCAATCTGCTGGTTTGCCGTGAAGCTTCCAGCAAGCCTCCTTGTAATGGCCTAGTTTCTTACAGTAATCACACCAAGGCCTTTCCCGTTTCTGATGATCTCCACCATTACTGTTGGATGACCGAACAGCAAGGGCAGAGGCATCTAACGGTGAGGCATGTTGTTCCTTAGATCCCATCATCACTTTCTTTCTACTTTCTTCACGCCTAACCTCGGAGAAGGCCTCCCTGAGACTGGGCAGTGGTTTAGTGCCCATGATTCGACCCCGAACATCATCCAACTCCCTGTTAAGTCCTAGGAAAAACTTGAACAGCCTTTTTTGTTCCACAACCTGCCTGTACGTTGCTGCGTCGTCCGGACATTTCCATGAGTGAGTCTCGAATAAGTCAAGTTGCTGCCAATACCGTATGAGTGTGCTGTAATACTGAGTGACGGACTGCTCTCCTTGGCGGAAGTCATGAAGGGCTGATTCTACCTGAAATAGTTCTGAAGTATTTTCAGAACTGGAGTAAGTTTCTTTGGCTGCATCCCATATTTCTTTTGCAGTTCCAAACAGCAAGAAATTTTCACCTATGTCATTGTTCATGGAATTGATAAGCCATGACATGATCATACTATTTTCTATCTTCCACTTCTTGAAACCCGAATCAGTAGTCTCTGGCATGGCTGCTTCTCCTGTGAGATATTCATCTTTTCCCTTGCCACAGATGAACAGCAACACAGATTGTGACCACTGTAAGTAATTATGGCCATTTAATTTGTGTCCTGTGATGAGAATAGGAGAAGATTCGCTGCCACCAAGGTTTGGAATCTCTGATCTTCCTCCTGATTCTGGGGTCGTGACACTGGATGTTTGTGATGATGCCATTCCGTATTTTGTCATGTCTCAAATATTGCGGAAAAGATGAGAGGAAAGACTGAATATGGATGCTGGAAATATATAAGAGAAACCGGAGATAATTGGCCTGAGAACAACGAAGAGGTGGCCAGAAAACTTGGCAAGAGGTGGCCGGAATAAGAGATGGCCAGAGAGAGGTGGCCGGAATAAGAGATGGCCAGAGAGAGATGGCCGGAATGAGAGATGACCAGAGAGAGATATGGCCGGAAGGGATTAGGGTTCAGAAAACTGGCTCTGATACCATGAAGAATTTCTGAACTTCTATTATTAATCTTCTGTAACCCTACAATAGCATATATATACACAAATGACTAATAAGGGAAAAACTAACTAGCTTGATTCTCTCCTAAAAATCAGGAAACAAAATTATGAGAAAAGATCACAACCGATCTCTCCTTTTATTCCTAAAATACTTTCCTAAACTAACTTCCCTAACTTTTGACTTCCGAATTCAACAGTTTTCATTTTCAATTTCACATAGAAAACAAAATCATTTTAGAACGAATTCCAAACGCACCCAATATGTGTGTATTTAAGGTGCACAATTTTATAATGGATAAAATAAGTACTGCAATAATTATTTAACAAAATGTCAAGGTATTTAAGTTCCAGAAAGCGACATCAAACAAAAAGGCAGCCATGAAATAACAAACCTTGCATCTGCAATAGATCTAACTTATTAAGTGAAATAAGAAGTTGACAGAAAGCCTCACCCTTATAAGGAAATTGATAATCATTTCTTCCATAGCAGCATTTGGCTTGAATTCTTCATCAGGTTGGCTAGCAGGACCAGCGGTCTCTATGTTAGGGATTGATGATGGCCCTCCAGGTGACATGACACAAAGTGCTTGCAGACCAGGTTCAACTTTGACACGCTTAGTTGTATCTTCAGGGAATGTAGACCCATCCACAGATCGCTTAGGATCAGCACCAACAGGGCCCGGATTAAATCCTTCAGTGGTCTGGTTTGGTACATCACCATCAGTTACTACTTTTATCTCATTTTGCCTTTGTCTTTCCCAGCCAACCACCAAACCAGCAAGTTCAATGGCCAGACGCCTGTTTTCTGCTGTAGTGTTGTAAGGCAATCCAAGACGACTGAGAGAATTCACCATTTGAGGTACAAACTGTGCTCTGCAGCTGTAAAAGAGATCTGAATGGCGCACAATAAGCTGGAAAATGTGAATCAAATTCGGAATTGAGTGGCCTTCCTCAACAAGAATCTTTTTTGTATATCGAATCCAAATTGGCATGCGAGAATCCCCAGCAAGGGGCAGCCTTCGTGGAAGTGCTGGCATCAGTATATCAAGTGCTTGCTTGACCAGCATTTTATTTTCCTGCTGGCAAGTTCTAAGCAGTGCTACAAAGACCTGCACCCAAAAATCCAAGTCAGACACTTTATCAGGGATTTATGCAATTTTTTGTAGGAGCAGTTTGCTAATTATGTGAATGCACCTATGTTTCAGATCGTATTACGCAAGTAATCACTGAAGGTACAATTTTTTATTAGATTTTATTGACATACCTGGAGTATAATTTTTTCTGGGGCCTGGTAGGCCTCCAAGAAGTGGCAGACATTGACAAATGCCCACTGTTTACTGGAACTATCTTCACGTTTGAGATGATTCCAGCCAAATTTGATAAGCTCTTTTCTGTGATGAACAAGGTCATTCTGGAGATACTTGAGAAGCAAAGTTGCAAGCTGCAGAAGTTCTATTCTCAGAGGCTCGTCATACTCAGCAGAAACCTACAAAGGAGATGCGGGAAAAGGTTACTGTGGAAATAAACAAACATTTTTGTGACATGAGAGAGAGAGAGAGAGAGAGAGAGAAACTAAGAGGAAAAATCCAAACATAGAAAAAGAAAAGGAAAACTACCTCTTCAGGAGGATCAAGAAGTTTGTCAACAATTGTTTTAATAATAGCCTGGTCAACAACCTCCCAACTTTGGCCATTTTGGAAAGAATGAGCAAGCATTGGAAGAATAAGCATTTGCATTATCATAACCAAGTGATCAAGGCCTAGTGTTTTCGATTGAAAAAGGTCTAGAAAATGCAATAGAAGTGCTTTTTTCAAGTTAGGTGGGTAGCCTTCAGCAACCTGAAAGAGATCCATAGATGAAATGATCAAGGATAATACCAAATACACACACACACGTATATGTATATCAAAGCAAAAAAAAAAGGGGGAACATAAACACATTATTCATTAACGACAGAATGAGAAAAAATCAAATCAAAGCATCAATACCTCAATGATATAGAACTCCTTCAAAAATGTATAATCAATGCGTGAATGAATCAAGAAGATCGATAGTATATCAAAAAGAACATTCACTTCGGTTTTCTCATGTCGTAGATAGTTCAGGAAGCATTTGACAAGCCATTTGCTTTCTTTAACCTGCATTTCAAGTAACAACAATTAAATCAGGACTTAAGCACGGCAATTTAACTGATTCACGTAAACAAGCTCAAAAAACCAATTTTTTTTCTTTTCTGTTCTCGTTTTTCTTCTCAGAACAAACTGAAGAAACTTAAGAGTTAAATAAGGGTATAGTTTAGGACCACAAATTCTCTAACCCCAAACATTATTTTAAAAATAAACATAGAGATTAGAGACTCACATAAAGCTTAGAAATTTAAAAGAAAAAATACAAAAGTAAATCTTGATAAACTCATTCATTTCTAGGCCACTTAAGGTTTCTCATCTCTCAAGCCAGCTACTGACTTGGCTTCATTCACTCACCAATCATTAAATCCGAATCTGGAAGTGACTAAACTCCCTTTTGAGCTAACTACATCGTGTTATGCCTACCAAAAGAAAGCACCATAACCCACACTAGCCCTCTTCTACAGCCATCAAGAGGAAATCTAGGATATTATGAACCTAAACTAAAAAGAAGAATTGATATCACTCGGGTTACTAATTTTGTTTTAAAAGGCAAAATAAATTCGTGCCTCAAGGTAAAAGTAAGAGGCTTGTGCCTCTCCAAACTGACTCAGACACCAAGGATAAGCCTCGTTGAGGCTTAAGTTTGGGTTTGGGTTGAGTAGAACAAAGGCAAAGCTCGCTTTTTTTTACAAGTAACGTCCTTTCAGTTTGGATGTTGGACGGCTGGATTCAGTAGTTTTTAATGAACTTACAAAGGACATGATTTAATGAATTGTTATTATGAAAATGAATGTCCATATTTTATAACAACGGCTGGATTTACTAGTAATTTTTCACCATACAAGTCTATTTCGTTGTCTATGTGGCTACAGGAAAGCTGACTTTGCTTGACATCTAGATGTTTTGTTAAATTTCTTTTTGTTTCATACATGCCTAGCTTTTTATTTCATAATGTGTTTAATGAACTTACAAAGGACAAGACTGAATGGATTTTTATTATGAATGTCCACGTTTTATGTTTTTCTAGTTCAAGTTGAGGTGCAACAAAAGGTAAAAAGACTCAATACCCGATTTACCCTTTAAAGAAAACAGTGTCCCTACGTCAAATATTGCATTTATTGTCCAAAAACTAAACAACATAAAATTTTGGATATCTGGCAAATTTGTGAAGGTCATAAAAACTCACCTGAACCAGGTCCAGCTCTCGTTCATTCTGCAAACGAGCTATTCTAGCAGGTGACTTCCAAATAAGTACTAAGGTATCAAACACAACTCGATTGTTTTGTAGCCATGTAGGTATCAGTTTAACCAAAGCTTTCACAAGCGCAAGTCCTCGAAAATAAGCATCAGAAGTTGCTGCAGCTGAAGGGGGTGCAGGTGGGGCATTAGAACTATCAGGTGGAGGCGTATTAAGACCTTCTTCACCCAATAGAGCAGTAGGTGGAGTTGATGATCCTGGAGTCATCGCTACATCAGGCTTTGGAACAAATTCCGGAAAGGCGCTGGCAAGTATCTTCTGTGGTGACTTTGCAAGTTCATCTCTCAAAGGCTGACCAGCATCTGATCGGATGATATACATGAATCTGAATTTTACAATACGAGACAAAATAAACATAACGCTAAGAGATTGAGCAACTAACAGTGGAAAAAGAAACGTTCATGATTCACCCACCAAAAAACTAAACAAATAAAGAACAAGAAAAGGGCAGAGAAGACCTTTCATAAAAAGATCCAAGTCTTACCGCCTGAAGTATTTTGGTTCATTTAGTCGAGCAAGAAAATAATCAACAGCTTGTGTTGCATAGCGATTCAAGAACTTTGTAAGAGGAAGACGATATGGACTATTAATTTCACTGTATACTTGTCCAGGGGGAAGAGCTCCTTCCAACTCAATGGTTAAGGTGACGAGTCCATCAAGGAACTTTGATGCAGCCGTAGGAAGCAGGTGGAAAAGCTCAATAATAGCTGCATATATGAGAATACAGACATGATATTGCCCATAAATGCATGTGGATAGGAAAGTACGCAACTCTATTTTAAGTAACAAAATCTAGATACATTACCTGCCGCAATTTTCGGTTCTTCACCAGCCTTCCATGATTTCTGACTCTGTGCAAGTTTTTCAGGTTCTAACCATTTCCTTAGGTGTTCTAACAACTTGTCACCTAAGGTAACATTAAACCAATTGGACAGTAGTTCAAGCAAACGAGCCAGACCTTGGAGAAGCGGCATGCTAAGATTCTTCGTATGAGCCAAGTTTACTAATATAGGCCTGAGGCTGCTCTGCAAAAGTTCTTTAGGCATCCTCTGTTGATTAATAACCTGAATGGTGATGAAACATAAAACCGACATTAGTAAGGTTAAAAATGGAAGCAACGAAATTAAGATAACCATATTATGGCTGGTATATGTTTGATGAAGCCTCTGTCATATTTCTACCATCAAATGTATGTTACAGACCAGTCAAGTAAGATCACCCGGCCAAATACAGAGACCAAACTAGTAAACTTAAACGAAATTGAGTATTATGTAACCAAAATAAAAAATAAAATAAAGGAGCCAGTGGTCCCCTTGGTTATAAATTACACTTTTCGTTTTCTAAGGCAAAAAAAAAAAAAATATATATATATATATATATTGCACAAACTAATACATGAAAGCACATAAATACCTGTCGCAGGCCCTCCTTTGCAACAGCAACAATTTCCGATGTTCGACAGGTCAGAGATTTGAAGAACATTGAAATGATCTTTGAACGCAGTTCAGAGTGGTTAGGCGTTTTAAAATCTGCCCATGCCATTGTCGTACAGAGGAGCTCAATGCAGGCTGTTTTAAGCTTGGTTAAAGATGTAGCCACCTTTGGGTTCATATACTTCACAACCCATACAGTTTCATCAGCCTCAGCTATCTGCAATGCTTCTTGGAGAAAATTAACTAATTCTTGGGTCAACTTGAGAAGAGGTGGTCTCAAGGCCAAGCAAAAATTCAAAGCCGTAACTGTGCCAACCTATACAGCAACGGAAATTTAGTGATGAATTTTTTTTGCTAAGGACACTTAATCAAGATTTTTAATGAATTTGATATATTACGTCTACAACTAGCAAGTAGAATACCTGTTGATCGACAGTCTTTGACCGCAGTGGCCGAACCAAAAGAGGTTGCAACAAAGGTTGATATAGAGGCTCCAGCAGCTCAGATACCTCACTACCAGTCCTACTCGCCAAAAGTGCCAAACATGACTGCACATTCTTTCTCACAATAATAGATGCATTAGAATTGAATAACTCGGAGGCAAAGAACTCAACTACCCCATGAAAACTTTGCCTGCGTGGTTCACTATTTGCTTCATCCACATTGTTAACTACACGAAGAACCTGGGTTAGCACCTGACCTGTCTCCTCCTGCTCTTTGCTAGCATAAATTGGAAGCCTTTTAAGAACATATACCAGGCCACGGACAATTCTTACTTGGAAAAGGCATAAAGTCTCAACAGTGACCTTGCCAACCAAAGCACCAAGACCCATGACTCCACCAATTTGCGCTTGCCATGTAGTTCCATAACAACAATGCAAAAGACGGGGCAAGAGTTGCTCAAAAATAGGTACGCGTACACTGGGAGGAGGTGAATATACAGGATTCATTGATGGACTGGAGACTATCATTGGAGTACCAGGGCCTCTCGACATCAGCACATCAGCATGTTTTGTCCGAGCAAGAAAAAGAAGTGTTTCAGTAAACACATTTAAAGCATTAAGAGCAGCTTTAGCGTGAAACCTATTTTCTCCAGCTAGTACATCAACTAAAGCATCTAAAAATATTAGAGGGTCCAACTCTTTGAGGTCTGAAGAATTACTGTTCTTTGGCCTTGAACTTGAACTAACATTTGATGCAACACTAGGACCTCCAAGTGCGGTACTTGCAGCTGAAGAACTACTTGAGGAAGAATCAATATGAAAAATCATTGCAAAATGACGACATACATTGACAACAAAGTCATCCTTGGGGTCAAGCAGATCTGGTTCCGCACTGGCAGCAATAACTGTCATCAAGAGAATCTTAAACACTGATTTTTCAGCCATGAGTTGGGTCTTCGTCTTTACACCAAGATCAGCCTGCAATTATACATTATTTAGCATTGCACTGCACCAGAATTTAAAATTCAATTGCTTTGTCTCAATAACAATTGAAATTAAAAAGTTGGTATAACCGTGGGAAAAGTAGGCACTAGTTGATTATACACACACACACACACACACACACATATATGTATGTATAAAAACTTCCTTTATTGATAATTAAGTCAAATACAAAAGAAGGAGGATAAGGTACCCTCAATAAGCAGGAGAGGGGGGAAAAAACAAACAAGACAAAACCCTAAAAAAAAAAGAGAACATTAAACATAGCATCCTATCACATCCTTTCAATAAAGAACAATCAAAGAAAAGGAAAAATCCGTGAATGCTCGGAACAACAAGATAATACATTACACTAATTCATGGATGGTTTTTTTTTTTTGTTTTTTTTTTTTTCTCCCTTTGGCCGGTGATGGTGGAGGGCGGGGGCACAAAAAGTTGCTGAAATTTGCAAATATATATATACATATTGTGGAAAACGCAATCGTATTGATTTTGTAAATAGGATATATTAAGAAAGTTTGAATTTTATATTTTGTATCCCTAGGATTAGGGTAATCAGTTAGTTTCCTGATATCTCATGAATAATGGGATAAGGTGTAATCTAGGAGATTCTATTTTTTGTGTATAAAAACCTAAGAGGGCTGGCTGTATAGCATCATTCAGAAAATAAGAAATATTTTTTCTTCTCCTATTTTCCCACATGGTATCAGAGCCCTAGGTTAAGTTTTTTTTCTCTTAGGCCTTCATTGCCGTTTCTTTGTTGGCTTTCATTGCTAAGCCTCATCACAGGGCCTTCATTGCCCATATCCATTACGGAACTGTACTGACTGTACGAGCTACACGAACTGTACGGAATTGTACTAATTGTACGGAATTCGCGGAATTGTGCGGTTGTACTGAATTGTACGGACACACCGAAAACTGCCCCGTTGCTACTGTCGATTTCTGTTCGGCCTTCATCACTGGGGTTATTTCCTTGTTCGGCTTTCATCGCTGGAATCGCTTTCTTGTTCGGCCTTCATCGTCAAAGTTATCAAGTCGCTGTCTCAAGGGAAGGTTGTTGTCAATTATCACAGTTGCCGCCAGAAATTGTTCCAATCAAATCAGCCTTCATTGTTGGTGGAGTCTTCAGTGTAGGACCAGCCTTAATTGCCCTCAAAACTGCTTTGGAAGATGTCGGAGGTGGTAGAAACAACCGCTGCAACATCGCTGGATGAGACAGAGAATGGACGGTCTCAGCAAGTTGGAGAACTGGAGAATATACAGGCTGCCTATAAGCTGCATGGGAAACCACCAAGCTGCGAGTGGAGGCAGAAAGTAGAGCAGCCGAAGAGTCGTGGACAAGCTCATGTTGCAGGGGGGCAGCAAAGTGAGGGAACACTGCAAGAGATGGGGAGTCTCAGCCAAGAGGAAATCGAACGAGTAAGATCCCTTATAGGCAATCTCGATAAACCCTCAAGTACTTGTTCATTGGCGTATTCAGGTGAGTCTTCATTTTCCATTGGATTAAATGTCTCAGATATAACCCTTACCGGCTCCTGGGTCATTGACTCTGGTGCTACCGACCATATGACCCACTCACCAAACATGTTTGCCTCATATGTCCCATGTTCAAGCAGTAGAAAAATAACTACAGCAGATGGATCATTAACCACTGTAGCAGGCATAGGAGATGTTAAAATAAGCCCGTCATTGACATTAAAAAATGTTCTTCATGTTCCTTGATTGACCACAAACCTTGTCTATGTCCAGAAGCTTACCAAAGATTCACATTGCAGAGTTTTTTCACCATAGTTATTGTTTATTTCAGGACGAAGGTTCAGGGAGGACGATTGGACGTGCTAGAGAACATGATGGACTCTACCTTCTTGAAACACCTAGTCAATCAAGCATTACCAAGGGCACAACATCTCACTATTTTGTCTCAGAAGTTCTCTCATCAAATAAAGGAAAATTTTGGCTTCACCACCGCCGACTTGGCCACCTATCATTTAGGATTATCAAAATTCTGTTTCCTTCCTTATTAAGAGGTCTAGATATTGAACATTTTCATTGTGAAGTGTGTGAACTAGCTAAACACAAACGTGTACCTTTTTCCAATTAGTAATAAAAGAACCTCTATTCCTTTTTATCTTATTCATACTGATATTTGGGGCCCTTCTACTATTCCTAATGTGACAGGGACAAAATGGTTTGTCTCATTTATTGATGATTGTACTCAAGTCACTTGAATTTTTTTGCTTAAACAAAAATCCGATGTCAGTAATGTCCTTCCAAATTTTTGCTCTATGGTAAAGACCCAATTTGGGGTCAATGTCAAGAGATTCAGATCAGACAATGCTAGGGACTATTTCAATCAAGTCCTCACTCCATATTTACAAAAGGAAGGACTCATCCATGAATCATCATGTGTCAATACTCCACAGCAAAATAGAGTGGCAGAAAGGAAAAATGGTCATCTTCTCAATTCCACCCGATCCTTTATGTTCAAGAAAAATGTGCCTAAATCTCTTTGGGGGGAAGCAGTTCTTACATCTGCACATCTTATAAATCGTTTACCTTCTAGGATTTTGGGTTTCAAAAGTCCAATGGATGTACTTTCCTCATTCTATCCAAATCTACACACTACGAATAATCGTGTTCCTAGGATATTCGGGTGTGTGGCATTTGTCCATATCCATACTCCAAACAGAGGGAAATTAGATCCCAGGGCAGTCAAATGTGTTTTTGTGGGCTATTCTTCTACTCAGAAAGGATACAAGTGTTACCATCCTCCCTCAAAAAGGTTCTGTCTCGGTTGATGTTACTTTCCATTAAGACAAATCCTATTTCATTGATCCTTATCTTCAGGGGGAGAATTCAGTAGTGGAAGATAAGGATAGGGGGGATTTTCTATCTCTTGATCTTCATCCATCAAAACCCGAGTTTCCCCAGACTCACTCCACTGAACCCGAGTTTCCCCAACCTCACTCTCCTGAACCCGAGACTCACTCCACTGAACCCGAGCCTCACTCCACTGAACCTGAGCCTGACAACCCAAATTCTGCCCTTGAGAATGTAAAATTTGGCAAAGGCAAAGTGTTTTCAAGAAGGAAGAAGGCTATCCCAGAATCTGTGCAAGTTCAAGACTCCAACCCGAGTTCTGGAAATGAGGTAACAATTTCTAATCCTTTTTCTGAAACCTATATAAATAGTGATGATCAGGATCTTCCCATTGCAATTAGAAAAGGAGTTGGAGAATGTGTAAGTCAACCTCTATACCCACTTGCACAATTTCTTCCCATTGAAAAATTCTCACCATCCCATCAAGCCCTTCTTGTCAGCCTAAATACTATTGCCATCCCTACCAAGTTGTCTGAGGCTTTAACTGATGAAAAATGGAGACACGCTATGAATATGGAGATGGAAGCATTGGAGAAAAACAAGACTTGGGGGCTTGTGAAATTGCCTGAAGGGAAGAACCCAGTGGGATGTAAATGGGTTTACACCGTGAAATACAGGGCAGATGGTTCAATAGAGAGATACAAGGCGAGGTTGGTCGTTAAAGGGAATACCCAAACCTATGGGATTGATTACCAAGAGACATTCGCTCCGGTGGCTAAAATGAATACGGTAAGAGTTTTGTTATCATTAGCAGCCAATTATAATTGGGAGCTACAACAGTTTGATGTCAACAATGCGTTTTTGCATGGAGAACTAAAGGAGGAAATCTACATGGAAGTTCCGCCGGGTTATGGTCACAACTTAGCTGCACACACAGTATGTAGATTAAAGAAGGCCTTGTATGGACTTAAGCAATCGCCGCGAGCATGGTTTGGAAGATTTGCAAAGGTAATGATAACTATGGGATATCGGCAAAGTCAAGGAGACCATACACTGTTTGTCAAACACTCATCCTCATGGAGAGTTACAATCCTCTTAGTGTATGTTGACGACATAATAGTGACGGGAGATGATGATGAGGAAAGGCAGCGTCTCAGTCGATGTTTAGCTAAAGAGTTTGATTTTAAGATGCTAGGGAGGCTGAAGTATTTTCTGGGAATCGAGGTGGCTCATTCCAAGCAAGGTATTTTCATCTCACAACAAAAATATGTTACAGATCTTCTCAAAGAAACCGGGAAGACCGTGTGCAAGTTGGCAAGCACTCCAATATATCCAAATTTGAAGCTCGGAGAAGCGGAAGAAGATGTCACAGTGGATAGAGAGATGTATCAACGCTTGGTGGGGAGACTTATCTATCTATCTCATACTAGGCCAGATATAGCATACGCGGTAAGTGTGATTAGTCAATTCATGCATAATCTGAAGGAGGCACATCTACATGCAGCATACCGAGTATTACATTATCTCAAAGGGACACCAGGCAGAGGTATTTTGTTCAAAAGGAATGGAGGAGTAGTGCTTGAAGCGTATACAGATGCAGACTATGTTGGGTCAGTGGTAGACAGACGGTCAACTTCTGGTTATTGCACTTTTACTGGTGGAAAGCTTGTGACGTGGAGGAGTAAGAAATAGAATGTTGTAGCTCGTTCTAGTGCAGAGGCCGAATTCCGAGCGATGGCTCAGGGTGTGTGTGAATTGCTATGGTTGAAGATTATTTTAGAAGACTTGAAGATTAAGTGGGATGGCCCAATGAGACTCTACTGTGACAACAAATTTGCAATCAACATAGCTCACAACCCAATACACCACGATCGAACAAAGCACGTTGAAATCGACAGACACTTCATCAAAGAGAAGCTAGACAGTGGCCTAATTTGTACACCCTATGTATCTACATAGGGTCAAGTTGCTGATGTACTCACGAAAGGACTTAGTAGTTTAGTGTTTCAGATTCTTGTGTCCAAGTTGGGAATGGTGAACACCTATTCACCAGCTTGAGGGGGAGTGTGGAAAACGCAATCTTATTGATTTTGTAAATAGGATATATTAGGAAAGTTTGAATTTTATATTTTGTATCCCTAGAATTAGGGTAATCAGTTAGTTTCCTGATATCTCATGAATAATGGAATAAGGTGTAATCTAGGAGATTCTATTTTTTATGTATAAAAACCTTAAGAGGGCTGGCTGTATAGCATCATTCAGAAAATAAGAAATATTTTTTCTTCTCCTATTTTCCCACACATATATATGTATAAGAAAATAAAATCTGGAAATCTAATCTGCCAGTGTGAGCTTCTAACATTTATCAACTGAAATACAAAGAGTAAAGGTGAAAGCATAAAAAAGGAGTTAGTCGAACTCTTCCCTAGATAGGGGTTGGCCTCCAATTAATTAGTACAAACAAATAACAGAATAAGCAGTTAACCCAGTTTACAAAACGAAATTGCACTTTTACTGTCATGATTGTCAATCAAACTGAAGCTATGCTTTTCTTTTCTTTTTTAGTAAGATAAGAAAAGAGCTTTTAGAGAACATAAAACCTAGAAAAATAGTGAGATATACTTTAAACCAAAAGTGGAAATCACAAAGCATCTTCCAATTGAAATGGATCAGAAAGAATTCAGAATGTAATCCGGGCTTGTTTTGTGCACAATACTTGTTTCGAAGCAAGAAAAGTGTTGACAGAAATTGCCATTTGAAAGTAATCCAAAAAATGAAGAAAGAAAATTATTAAAACTTCTGTTTCCAAAATAAATAAAATAGTTTCCAAAGCTCTAGCCAAGTTTAGATTATTTTTTTTAGTAGTATTTTAAAACTTCTGTCTGTTCATTCACTAGAACTAACTAAAAACATTACAGGAGCTGATAACATTTAATACCAAACTAACCTTTACATCCGATGTCTCAGACCTACGCCACGATGAATCAACAGTAGAAACTAACAAGGTCGACAACTGACTTGGAGTGAATCCATCATCCTTTACTTTTTCCGGCAAATTAAGCTGAGACGATACACAAACACGAAGAAACTTAAGAGCCTGCTTTCGATAGAAGGCATCAATTCCACTGTTCTTGTTCATAACAGCCGCAACAGCAAGGTTAATACATCGATCCAGTGGAACCAAAAATGGAGTTGAGGGCTCAAATGTAAGAATCAAGCGTAGTCCATGCTCTGGATTCTCCTTGCACTCAAGAGCAAGGGGCTCTTTAAGAAAACGCCTATTACGACCACCTAATTTTCCAAGGAGTTGCAAAGCTTTTGCACCCCAAAGATAGGGTGGGGGCCTCAAGTGTGACCACAAGGCTAAAATCACATCAGACATAACACTGGCCATGCTAGGTTCCAGAAAATCAGGATTCAGACTATCCACCCAAAACTCGAGTGTCCTTACACCTAAGCCCACAAGCTCATCGCTTGCTTTAAGAGAGAAAACGAGAGGCTTCATAAGACGGGGAAGGTGAGGTAACAATGAGCTCAAGCGAGCAGGTAAGGTTAAGCACAACTCCAGCAACAGGTCTCTCATATCTTCTCCAGTTGGACCCTCAAGCATGGTCAAAAGCATATTAAGACAAGGTTGTAACATAGGTATCAAGTCCCGCAGTAGAAGCTCAAACTTGCATCCTGCTAGTGCTCGAAACATCAAACGAAGAAGTTGCATATAACCAAGAGGCCTTTCAACTTCAGTTGCATTTTTCATGCAAACTTCCATTATCACAGGCACATGAGGCTGCAAAATACGTTCAAAATCTGGAGGTGCTTTGGAAACTGCACCAAAAATAAACCGAAACAGATGCAAAACAAGTTTTGCTGCTGGTGAATCTGGATGCTTCAACACATCAAGTTTACTGCTTACAAGAAAATTAACCAAAACATCTGCAAATGGCCGAAACACTTTCGGGGCAACCAGAAGGGTAGAAAATATGTGAACAAGTTGTGTGTTGCTAATCATGCAGTCAAAAAGCTCAGGCATACACAACGAGAGCATGTCCATTAGATCCCGGGGTTCCATAATAGCCAGAATCTGGGAGAAGAGAGAGATCATTTCCTTCTCCTCCTCTTTTTCCCTGAAGAGTGCTAAGCAATGCACACCACTCTTTAAGACACCAGAGGCTTTCAAGACCTTCTCAATGTTAAAAATGTACAAAATTAGTCATCTTCCAAAAACAATTTTAAAACTCATGGTCTTATGTATAATATACCTCATCTTCTCTCATCCCTTTAAAAGCTTGAGGTGCTTGTAAATTTGAAGGCGGAGAAACAAGCACCTGTTGATGTGTTCCATGTGTGGAAGCAGAAACCTTAAACCATCAGCAACAGCATATAATATAAGATAACAAATGTTGAGTCGACACATGAAGAGCATCAAATTAAAGTGATAATACCTGTGCTCGGGGCAAGTGTGCATGAGTGATGCTCCATATGATAGTCTTCATTCCTGGCAAGACAAATATTGCATAGTCTATCAAAAAAATATATAAAAATTAACAGAAGCTTCTGTCAAAACGTACTTATAAGTAATAAGATATGCATGAAATTAATAATTACAGATGTCTAAAAGACATCATTATTAACTAAAACACAAAATTACAAGAAAAATTTATGTCGAGGATCAATTACCCATGACTAATGTCTTAATGAGATGCTTACAATCATTTACTTCCTTAGAGTGTTCCACAGGGACCTGCAAATTTAAAACTGCCTGCAAGTATATTATATTTTAAAATTTAATGGTGGGGCCTCCGAGAAAGATGGCAGCAATTTAAACAAGAGAATGAAGAGGAGGGAGGGGAGAGAGACAAAAGAGCTACCAACTAGATATCCTTAAGGAACCAAACAAACGCAGAATATAAGGGCGATATAAGAAATGAAACCATGTTGATAGTGAAGCCATTGGAAATATGCACTGTTCAATAAACTTCCTTACAAATATGTAAATCCCATGATCAGCCTTTTTGGTCTACTCAATTAAGCACACATTCTAAAATCCAAGCAACCAAAATAGAAGCAAAAACTTATAGACAATCCATAAACTCGATATGAAGACCTATTATTAGGAAATGTCCAACAAACCTCAGAACAAATTTTCCAAATAAAAAGTGAAAAGCTTGAGATACACTTTAGCATGAAAGAAAGGCAAACAAATGGATAGCAATGTAGTCAGAGAAAACATTAAAATGGCAACTCAAACAACTTGGCATCCTGGAAAAATTATGGACACTCGAATGGTTGGAATTAAAGTTGTCGAAACAACCTGCACGGGAAGTTCAAGCTTCGCCCTTAAAGTAACACGATCCTTTCCTTCCTCACCCTCCTCCAACAGCTATCAAGCAGCAAACAACACAGTAATATTTTTTTCATAAGAAACAGGACTACTAATAATCTAACAGTGCTAACATTATAATATATCAAATTGATTTAAGGGGATAAGTCCAGACAATGCAAAACTTCAAAACAATAACACCAGTAATAAGACGAGATCTAATCTCTGCCAGCCCCGTTCCCAAAATAACTTAAGTAAATGATGTCACCAAACTCTCAATTCACAAATTGATTATTATTTATGAAAGATCAATCATTAACACTGTATAAATCCATTAGCATAAAGCATAAATCATACATAGGCAAGACTTTATGGGAACTTGCAAGAGAATTCCAGATTTGGTTAACAAATAATGTTTAAAAGCTTGCAGAAACCATAAATTACCTGAGGAATCATACGCTTGAAAGTACTAAATTTTCCCACAAAAGCATCCAAAATACGCCCCTACACGAATATACAGGACACACATATGCACATTTTATCAATAAGAAAACTATGATCCAAACAATTCGACCATTCAAGACAAGAAGTAACAGATTATAACTCAGACCAGTAGAACTCGTGCTTCATCCATAGATGGCTGATCGACACCTTTCTCAAATATTGGCTCCACCTATATCCCAAGAAGACCATTACTTTAAATAAGCAACTAGTATCACGCTACAAATACAAATCTTGGTAGTGAAGTCAAGAATAAGATAAAATGGAAACTGCCAAAACTTCATGTACTCACCAGATTCAACATCAACCGAGCACAAGTTGTATGGATGCTGAGTGATAATGAAGCATCATGCATGTTACTTGAGAACAAATATATAATCCGTGATAACTGCAATACAAATTACATATTTTATCAACAGATATAACATATTAAAATACATGATACCTGTGTGGCGAGAAAACAAATGGGAAATTGGAAACAAATAAAACATAACAAATAAAAAAAAATTGAAAAAAGCAATTGCTTTTCTAGTCAAAGTCCTTCTAAAAAATAAAATAAAATGACAAATAGTTAAGAGTAGTTTTTCAAACTTCAAGTTGTGCCTTTATTGAGGTCTACAAGTACTGAGACTTAATTTTTAAAGCTTAAACCTCGCTTGCTGAAAGAAAACAAAATGTTCTCAACACAGAGCAGCGAAAGAAAATAGAACAAAAAAGGAACTCTTTATAAGTAAACTTCTGCTTATTGATACATAATCAAATACAAAATCTATACATATTACAAAAAAAAAATCTAATACCATAGTACCATACCAGTGATTTCTAAAAATTAGCGCTATTAACATATCATTTGGGGAAAAAGAAAGGCTATGGCGTGAAAACCAAAATGGACATAACCCAACATCAACCCGATCAGTTGCAATCAATACCTAAATCGGTACTTTGTGAAATAAAACAGAAACAAAACCTAGTCCATCAGGAGACAAGGATATATTCTCTCGTTTCTTATCCAAAATAAATAAATAAATAAATAAAGTTCATATAAATGTACCTGCGACAAGGAAAGGTCTGCCCGAACATGATGAACAATCTCTGCTAATAGACTATAAGCCAATGGCCGCAAGGTCTCAAAGCAGGCTCTCCCGTTTCCAACTAGAACTCTGAAGAGATCAAGCGAGGAAGAATTAGTGAATTGACCACTTATATGGATGTTAGCTACATATACAATCGAATGTACTCAAAAGGTGTAGATAAAGCAAACTGCAAAGCAATGTAGAGGTCAGAGGTCAGACTTTCAATGTCAAAGGTTAGTCAACCATTGTACTGCCATAAACCTTTGGACGTTTTGTTATTAGGAAATTACCCAGTAATAACTTTGAGGTTTGGTTATTTAATTTTCTATAAATATATATATATATACTTATATATATATTTGACTAATTCCTTTAAGTCTCTTTTCTGTTTTACCACATTACTTTACATCTTTCTATAACCTAATATATCAATATTCCACCACGAGAGGTTAGAGAATTCTCAATGCATTCAAGACCAATCAACCTAGACAACAAAACTTCCAAGTTCCTATAATAGTATCACCTATTTTACAGTCTGCAAATTATATTACCTCTCTTCCAATAGAGTGTCGATCAAAGGAAATAAACCCCTCTTGCAATCGGTTCCAAGAACATGTTTTAATGCTACTAACAATTCCTGCATCCAACAAATACAAGCAGTTAATCCTTTACTCGCCAAAAAAAAAAAAAAAATGGAGTAGATAATTCTTCACCAAGAGAGGTAAATAGGATCAAGTATAGAGAACCAAATCAAGACGAGAAGTTTTACCTTCCTAATGGAGACAGAGTCTGAACACGTAACTAGCAGATTCACAATACTTTTACATATGCTTTCTTCATGAGGCCTTATATAATCAGCAAAACCCTTTAACAGGTATGTCAAAAAAGAAACCGTCTGGAATAATAAAAAACAAAACAAACAAAATCAGTAAATAGTTAATTGACGTAATCTCAAAGATGGCGGTAGATGTACTGAAAAACATGCCCAAATTTTATCAACTTTCCATATTTTTTAAATAAAAATCTCCCCTCGGGCAAGATTTGACCAAAACCACGAAGTGTGGCTCATCCATACAAGCACGCGCTAGAAAGAAACATAAACTAGAAAGAGCTCAGTTCTACTAGTCATTCAACACTGAAAAATCTCATTGTTTCACAATCACAAGTACAAAAACACGAAATTCATAACTCAATAAAGAAGAATTCTTTTGATATCCCATACCTTGACCTGTGCACCCTTCAGCTCAATATAATGATTCTTCAGATCGGGAGGAACCTTTTCAGGGCCAGGAACCGATATAGCAGCCACCATGAGAGGCAACAAGTGAGGAATATTGGTCTGTACAAGCCTATTATACAACTGAAAAAGAAACAAAACCACTAGAGGACTCTCCGTGATTATCTTAAAAGAACGAGTACTTGGATTAAGCTGCGATCCAGTATTATACCCACTACTATTACCCAACGACTGATCGGAAG
>NW_010387635.1:1067594-1071789 GCF_000414095.1 Morus notabilis
CGGAAGAATTATCAATTGCCATTGGCTTAACTTCGTCCCCGCCGACCGCAGCCCCGCCCTCGAAAAAATGGCTAACAGTGGCTTTGAAGTTCTGGTATATTTTGCATACGAAGTCCAAGAAAGGCTGAACCTCAGCCTCCAGAGTTGGCCGGAAGTTCCTGAGGAGGTCAAAAACTATGCGCACCGCTATCAAGGCGTTCTCTTCATTATCGGTGGTGAGAACTTGCAGGGCGACCTTGAGAAGGTCCTGAACGAAAGGGCGAAGAACTTCGCTGTGAGGAAGACGATTGAGGATCTCAACAACGATGTTTCGCAGCTTGTGTTCGGGATTATCGACGAACTGCGGCTTCGTGATCTGCAAGAGAATCACAGAGAAGGCGCGGAAGTAGCATTTGAGGAAGTTCAAGTACTCGGCCGTGTGCGCAATCTCCAGACTGTCGCGAACCTCCATTGCCATCTGCAACCTCGCCTGAATCGCTGTTCCAACCAACAAAAACAATCCGAAAAAAAAAACCCCTAAAAACTCAAAATTCAACACCAAAAAATCGAAACGGGAGAAATTCACACAATTGTTCGAGTAAATTCATTTCCATTTCTGGTTTTTGGCTCCAAAAACAAATTGAAATTCGCAGAATTCAGAAAACGAAAAAAGGAGACAATATAGGATTTTTACGGAGGTCGGGGTCGATGAGATTCCGAGAATGCTGTTCGAAGTTCTGGACGGGACTCATTTTCGCGAAACAAAACCCTAGCTTTTCTTCAGCTTCGGAGATTTTCGACGAGAAAATTCGTTCCTCTGAGAGAGATTCTAGGGTTTACGGCTCTTCTTCGAAAAAGAGCTTCTTCTTCGGTTCCTAAACTCGTGGAGAAATGTACGAACAAGTATATAAAGTAGTTTCAGTTTTTGTTTTGTGTGTTTTTCGTTTCGTTGCTGTTTCGCCGACTCAGGTCCTCGGAGGACTCTTGAGGATTTAGGCGGAAAGTTGTTTCCTATTTCTGGGACGACGCTATTTTATAAACATTTTTCAATCTTTTTTTCTATTTGAGTAAATTGCACAAATACACCCTAAAATTTTGGTTTTCTGCAAAAACACCTCAAACTTTTAATTTAACAACTTTTACCTTAAACTTTAAAATGAAAAGTAAAACTCATTGAACGTGTTTACGACCTTTTTGTACTTTATAATGGAGCATGGAAAAATTTTCTATGATTTTTTCAAAATTCTTGCTGAAATTTCAAAATTTCTAAGATATTAAACTATCTTTAAGGTGTAAAAACATTTCTGACGAAGTTTTAGTTGATATATTGATAAAACATCGTTTTTTTAGTGATTGTGATGTATTTTTTAATAAGATAATTTGCATAAATGGTCATCAATCTTTTTAATAAGTGACAGTTTGATCTCTAACATTTTTTTTTTGCAAAATGACCCTAATCTCTTTAAAATGGTACAATTTGATCATTTCTATCAAATTCCGTTAAATTTTTAATAGATTTCCGCGTGTGAGCATCATGTGCCTTCTTTTTTCAATTAAAAGAAAAAAATGCCCTCTCTCTTCCACAGAAACCAAGAAAATTACAGCTTCCACATAAACTTTTACGTTTTCTTCACATATCTCTCTCTTCCGCACGTGAGCATCGTGAGGGTTTTGATCGAGTTTAGCCCTAATTGGAAAGGCACATGATGCTCCCTTTTAATTGAAAAAAGAAGACACTTGATGCTCACATGCGAAAATTTGTTAAAAATTTGACAGAATTTGACGAAAATGACCAGATTGCACTCGGTTAAAGAAATTGGGGGTCGTTTTGTTAAAAAAAAAAGTTAAGACTAAACTGTCACTTATTAAAGAGATTGATAATCATTTGTGCAAATTACCATTTTTAATATTGGCAAAAAGATAACAACACACACCAATAATAAAACTTTCATTAGATAAATGATCATTAATGGCCAAACCCACAAGAAAAGGCCAGCACCAAACAGAAAAGAAGCATTGTCGAACCAAAGCATGTGTACCGTACGTATTGCTCAATGCGATCCTCCAATACAATACTTATGACACCATTAGATGCACCACGACACTAAGGACGAGATATTAGAGTGCGTTTAGAGTAAGGATTCATGTCATGATTCGGATCACGGTTTGTGACTCGTTATAGTGTTTTTCTCATAACAAAATATACGTAAACTGAGAATAATTTTAAATTATGATTTTAAATTCATAAACAAAACGTCTCATAAGAGAACAGATACGGAAGAAAATTGCTCCTCGCAAGCTATCCAAAAGCATGCAATATCTGTCGTCTAATTTCAACTTAAATTTGTCCCATATGCTTCGTTGCAGCAAACGAGTTGGCTCGCGCCACCATATTGGCCTTATTATTGTGAGCTTCTACGCTCCGGCCAAAATGCTAAGCTTCTTTTTTCTCCCTATCTCTTCTCTCTACTGTCAGAAAAAACTTTTCACCATAACAATCATGGTTTTTGAAGGTAAGTAAAATGTGCTGAAGAAAATGTGGAAATAGAAAATAGATTGGATAGGAGGCATACAAAATTACTTTTCTTGAAGTGTTATTTTTTCACACTTGGAAAGAGTTTGCTAACAAGACTAAAAGCTAGGCAACATGCCTAAAAGATGGTGTTGAGACTTCGGCCAAAATGCTACGGATTTGTTCTTTTGAGTGAAAAATTTAAAAAAAGACAATTCGAGTTACAATTTTATTTAAGTTCATGTTTTTTTAAGTTTAAAGTCGAGTTTAAACTCGAGTTCAAACTCGAATTTAGGACTAAATCTCGAATTCAAGTTTCCCCTTCAACTCGAGTTCAGAAACTCGAACTCAAATTAATGAACAGTATTTTTATATTCTTAAAAATGCTATAACTTTTTCGTTTTAATTATGATTGAGATGATTTTTTTATATGCGTTGACAACGAAAAGACGAATAAAATCCTACCCATATACCATATTAAAATTTTTCATCAGCATTGAGTTTTTATTAAAATACTATCTAAATACAAATTCAAGTTTTAACTCACTCAAACACAAACTCAAAAATATTCTTATCTCAAACCATAACTCAAATGTATACAACCAAACACAAACTCAAGTTACAAGTTTAACTCAAGTTATAACTCAAATTCAACTCAAGAATTATACTCAAGTTAAACTCCAAAAGAACAAGCTCATTTCTTCTCTCTCTCTCTCTCTCAAAAGCCAACTTAAAACTTTTCTTGCTACCAAATCCTGAATTTTGAAGGGAAGTAACATATGTTGAGGAAAATATAAAGACAAGAAAGACATCAAATAGTTTGGATACAGAATGAACGTGTGGATTTGAGGCTTACGAAATTACTTTTCTTAAAAGTGTTATTTGTTCAGACTCGAAAAGAGTTTGCTAATGGGATTGTTGAGAAAATACCTCAAAGACATACAAAGCCACGAATTTTATAAATAGAAAATTTTATAGAATTCCTCGTAAGTTCATAACATTTGAAAACTAATAATTAGTTGGGATTCAATTTTGTTGATTGAAGATGTCTCTAATTGATAATTATTACAGTTAATTTCAACAGAATCGGTTAAAGTGAAGACTGCAGCTTACTTAGTTGGTTATATTTCTATGCCTAGCTATCAATTTCTTATGGGTTGTCTTATGTAATATATAAGAGAGGATGTATTTGATAGAAAATAAAAATAACAGATTTTAATTGTGTGATTACTCGAGAGTTAGAGAGAGAATTTTTTAGAGGGAGAACATTCTTGGGTGTAAATGGATTCTCTGGTGAGTGCTTGTTTCCTAAGAAAATCCGAGAGAAACTGAGAAGTACTCTTGTTAGAGAATTCCTGGTGTGTTGAGAATTCGCTCCTCTTTTTTTTTATTTTTTTTTATCGTTTCTTCTCTTTTCTGTCATTTCTTATAATATTGTCGTTTTACAATTTAATGTCTTTTTAGTTGCCGTTTATCTATCTTTACGTCGTTTATAATTTTTTTTGCGTTGTTTAGTCTCTCAATTTTCTCCTTTTCTTGTCGTATGTAATATACATCGTGCTCTCCTAGTATTGTCGTTTGTCATTTACATAGTCAGTTTCCTTCAGTTGTCGTCTCATATAATATTGTCGTTGTTTCTGTTTTGATTATGTTGTCTTTGTTTTTTCCCCGAGATTTCCTATTTGTTCATATTTTACTCTTTCC